>NW_011887769.1:672621-699558 GCF_000806365.1 Fopius arisanus | reverse complement strand
GTTGGCTTTGCGGTCTCATCTAATCCTGGTACCGTTGTAGGTGCTTGCGTCGCAGCATCCGTTGTTGACTTTGCGGTCTCATCTAATCCTGGTACCGTTGTAGGTGCTTGAGTCACAGCCTCAGTGGTTGACTTTACTATCTCATCTAACTCAATCACAGTCGTAGGTGACTGAGTCACAGCCTCAGTTGTTGGCTTTGCGGTCGCATCTAATCCTGTTACCGTTGTAGGTGCTTGAGTCGCAGCCTCAGTGGTTGACTTTACTGTCTCATCTAACTCAATTACAGTCGTAGGTGACTGAGTCACAGCCTCAGTTGGTGGCTTTACTGTCTCACCTAATCCAATGACAGTCGTAGGGGGTTGAGTCGCCGCCTCAGTTGTCAGTTTTACTGTCTCATCTAATCCCGTTACTGATGGAGGTGGTTGAGTGGCAACCTCAGTATTTGGCTTTACTTTCTCATCTAATCCAGTTACAATCGTCGATGGTTGAAGTGCAGACTCAGTTGCTGGTTTTACTGTCTGATGTAATCCAGGTACAGTCGTAGCCTCGGAATTTGACTTTACTGCCTCGGCTGATTCAGTTACAGTTATGAGTGGTTTAACTGGAGTCTCTGTTGTAGGCAGAGACTTGATACACTGCCAAGCATTTATAGTAAGCTTGTCGAATTGTCTCTTCATTGCACCGGACAATGAACTAGTGCAGTGTTGAATATTCTTCTTCGCAACTGCATTGTCTTCTTTCTCATACGTTTTCAACAAGTTGATGTCAGCTTCCCATGATTCAATTAAATTTTTCAGTTCATGAACATTTCTATATACTTGCATTACTTCATTAATTTCAATATTCTTTCGAATACCATTATATTTCTCATACAATCCGTATCCTTCCTACAGACGAAAACAAATACAGTTCAATTCCCATTTCTGTACGATCAATCAGTTTCTTTTTTTTTACTTCAGTATTCAATATTTCACATACCTTTGTCAAGTTTTTATAATAATCTTTCAGTTGGTCGTACTGAGCAATATATAGTTGGAAGCACTGGTCCATCTGTCCAACACGGTTGACCATAATTCTTTTCGCTGTGTTGGAGAATGCACTGATACACTCACTTGCATTCTTCCTCCTTTGTAGAGCTGTCTTATTCCCATTCTAAAATCAAAATTATTATTCGAAAGTAAAAAAGCATATGTGGATCTTAGTTTACGGTCACATGTGGTATTTATTCTACTGAACTTACTGTGAGCGCTCGAACTCTTGTTTCTATCTCGTTGCTTGCCATTTCTCTTTTCTTTTCATATATCGTGTGGAGGCCCTTCTCAGCTTTTATCAATTCAAGTTTGTAATTCCTCAAATTATTCTTCACTGTGTCCATATGTTTCTTCAGCGATTCGGCCTTTGTCTGCAGAGTGCTCAAATTATCCACGTTTGATACAGTTGAAGCTGCGACTAATTCAGGTTTTTCAGTTAAATTCTTGATGCAGTGGGTCGCCTCGCGCTCGTGATATTTTGATTGTTGCTTCAAATATTTGAGTAATGATTTGCGGCAGCGCCCCAGATTTTTTTTAGCATTTGCAGTATCGCTACTCTCATACTTCTTTAGCATCATAATATACATTTTCCATGATTTGACTGCAACTCTTAGGTCGCGAACGCCTGGATATGGCTTTTTCACTTTATTTTTATTCTTGTCGAAAATTTCATCCAATTCTCCCTTCAATTTCGCTCCTTCCTGTGGACGTGAAGGGAATATCCTATAATCATTGCTCTTCTATACAGACGAGACTTCAAACGCGGGCTTGCGCGCGTATTGGAATGTGTCTTCTCTCACCAATTATAAATCTGAATAATTATACTATTAATAAATTACGTCTGCAATTTTATATAAGCCCCTTAAAATGTTGAAACTTCATATGGAATTTCCTGGTTATTATTACTAAGAAATCAGTCAGACCCGTAATTTTTCAGACATTACAAATGTAGAAAAATCAGTACATATGCGCTCATGAAAGAAATCTTTGTGTACAGTACAGTGCATATGCGCCAATGAAAGAAGTAGGAGCGGAATTGAGTATAAGTTGTCACCAATGAATGATCAGTGAAGAATAAGCGTGACAGATTTTAGATTTTTTCAAGACTTTTGATGCGATTTGATCGAAATGTCCATCTCCCTTTCTCATAGGATTCTTCCCTTGAGGCTGAATATTTTCCATACCTTCGTTTGATTACCAAGCGCAGCGTTCATTTCAGGATAGCGGAGAGTATATTGATTGTAACATTCTTGCAAGTGCTTTAAGAAGTACGTCAGAGCTTTTGTAATCTCTAAGTTCAGTTCATTAGTGCATACTTGGGTATCTATCCCTTGTCTTCGGACTGCCGTCGCATCAGACTGCAAGTAACACATTCATCATAAAAAAAAATCACGTATAATTGAACTATTCTACCAATTTCTGTACGCAAATCCGGCTTCAACATCAAATTCGATTTTTTTTTTGTTCTTCCAACCATTCGTGTCTAGAAAACGAGATTTCCTGATTATGGGAGGTCCATCGCTTTAATTAATCGGGTTTAACGTGATTATCCATTCTTATTTCGAAATCGTTCTCAAATCCAACGTATTTAAAAGTGTTTGAAAAAAAAAATAAAAACATAGTTTTTCGTCGGAAATTTTCCACATTTTTCGGAAATGATAGTCATTTTTTTCTCACTTGTCGTTCTGATAGCAAAAATCGGAGAATAAAACTTAAAACTTGAATTTCACCATGTGCTCCAGCTTTTCTTAAAGATCTGATTTTTTTCGGAAAATTCAGAAAATTTCCGATCAAAATCATCCGTCAAAATTTTCTGCTCATCCTCTGGTCATAGTTTTTTTTCTTACTAAATTAAACAATTTTTTGTTGTGCTATTTACGTTCACAGGTTGAAGATCGAATTATTTCCATGATAAGCAACTTTACGGGAAAATATGAAGGGATCTTCATTGTGAAAGCTTTACACTGTTATAAAGATACTTTTCCATCATTTCCGTCTCATCTCATTTGGCTCGATTTACTATAAATGATCAATAATAATGACTTCTAATAATTAATGTATATCGTTATTGAGTTAATCTCAATAACCACCGCAGTGATATTGCATTTACAACTTATTGCAATATCACTGTAATATATTGTAAACATTTATTAAACCGAGCCGAATAAGATGAGACGAAAAAGATGGAAAACTATCGTTATAACAGTGTAAAGCTTCAACAATAAATGGCCTTTAATATTTCTCCATAAAGCTGCTTATTATGGAGATAATTCGATGTTCATCCTGGAAACTTAAATATCACAGCAAAAAATGAGCAATTTATTGAAAAAAAAATATGACTCGGAGATGATTGAGCGGAAATTATTGAAATATGATTTCAGTCGAAAATTTTCTAAATTTTCCAAAAAAAAACAGATACATTCAAAAAACTATGAAGCTATGGTGACATTCAAGTTTTGAGTTTTATTTTCCGACATCCGGGAAAAAAATGAGTATCATTTTTGGCAAATTCAGAAAATTTCTGACAAAAAACTGTGCTTTTATTTTTCTTTTCAAATACTTTAAAATACGTTGAATTTCAGCGCACAATGCCGAAATAAAAATGGATAATCACGTTAAACCCGATCAATTGAAGTGATGGTCCATCCCATAATTGGAAAATCTCGTTTTCTGGATACGAATGGTCGGAAGAGCATTAAAAACACAAAACGATCATGTTGAAGCCGGATTTGCATACAGGCATTGTTAGAATGGTTCAACTTGTTTATAATTGTAAGATATTCATGACTTACTTGGACTTTTTCGTAAGTTGCGTTAACAATATTGATTGCTTTTTCCTTAGCCTTTTCATGATTTACTAAGAAGGTATGTTCAGTTTCTGCCAGATGACGCTTTAAATGTTCCAGCTCTGTCTCAGTATCGTTAATGAGTTGCTTGACCGTTTGGGCCTGCGCCATCAATTCAAATAAATTATTGCAATAAATCCGATGAAATAATACATGATGCAGATCTATAGGTTTGCTACAGATCTATAGGTTTGATACAGATCTATAGGTTCTCGTTGAATTATAATTAAAAAAAATAATATTTACCCGACACATGTAAACAACTGCCAGAAGAGCGAAAACCTCGTACCCTCTCATTTCTGAGTTCGCTATGTTAACTATAACTATTTTTTCACATTTTTATATGCCGACTGTGCGGCCGACTCCAATCTCAAAAACTTTGCCCATCGATTTCTAACAATTGAATACACAAAAACTGATAAATCAACATTGAATAACCTCGACGACTGTTGTTATAAGGATTAAAGTATCTATAGTGTTCCTAGTAGTCTCTGTTTCGAACATTGTCTTAAGTAGAGAATTGGTAGCACGTGTTTTCGAGATTAAAACTACGCCAACGCGGCTTCAACAAATCTATATGGGTATTCTGAATAACTTCATCGAGGTTCATGCCCTTACTGTCTTCTATAATTAAAAAATATAATAAATACATTGAGATGAGTTAACAAAAATGTTCAAAAGGGATTCATATTTCCAATTCATTGATTGAACAAAATTTCTAAATTTTTAACTGATGCCTTTGATTATTATTTTTCATGATTCTGTAAACAGATACAACATCTTTTGTAAATTACTTCTATTTTTCATTACGTTCATGACGTAATTTGCATTGGATACATTGTTTTTGGTCAAGACTTAACAAATCCCCTCGTACCTGGAATAATATAAATTACAATTAGCGGGTAAAATTATTTATTCTGGATGTTTTATAGTGCATTTTGTCTAAGTCCAGGTCTATGACCGGGCCGTAGTATTATATAGGGCCATCGGGCATTTATTTCCGATTTTTTTCACATTCCATTTTATTAATGTTTCGAATTTCTCTTATCCACAGACAATATGTTTTACTAGTTATATTTAATTAGTTCGTTATAAATTTTGATTTTGAAGATTTGATCCCAATGTATATTGCAATTATTAACACTATTATTTTTTGTTGTAATTTTATTTTTTCGAATATGGTATGTCCTTTTACATGCCTTTCAATTCTGCCCCCTTTTATGACCCATTTATTATTATGATTTAACTCATAAAATGTTTTTTGGCATCGCCAGGATAAACTTTTTGTTGAAAGTTTAGTCTCATCGTGATACGCATCGCACACCACTTTGTTCTTAAAAAATGTCCCTTCTTGGGGAAAGATCATTAGATTTTTTAATATTACGGATATATTGTACAAATTTAATTAGTTTCATATTGCGGATAATTGCTGGAAGGTAATTTTTGGTATAATCCTCCTTTCCTTGTAGATTTTTGGGACGGGGGGCATCTCATCAAGCGACCGTGACAATGAAATTTTATTCAGACTGCATTTCTCTATAGTGTTTACATGCCGTTGCCCAGTCAAGTAGTGACAAGCTATTATATTCCAATCTGAGCGGGGATAGTAAGTCATGACGTTGTTTTTTGCCATTATGCCTATTTTTAAAAAATATATAGGCTATGCAAATATTTGTAATGAAATACTAACACGGCAGTGTTTTTATGGTTTAACCAACTCTGTAGTCAAAAATATCATGTGACAATAGAACGGACTATAGTCGAACGAATTTCAATTTTACCAAAGTCAATAGTGTGAGACTGAATTTTCATTAAAACCACCTGGATTAAAACAACCAAGATGTGCTTTTAACTCTACAAAACGGTAAAAATGCAAATTATTCTGACTCCATTATGTAATTTCTACGGGTCTTGATTGCCTATGCTGTTCTACGCCCCAGCCAATATATTTTTCGTTATCGATTGAACTATTTTTGTGCATGAATAATATAAACTAGCTTATTCGGCAGAAAATCCTATTGATTACTATTACTACAGAAATTGTTCCATTAATCCCTCAGCACTCAAAGACATCGAATAGATTTCTATCCACAGGAATTGAAACAGGTTGGAACAACGAATAGAATACGAATACTACAAAATTTACCCACGGAAAATTATATGTGCGAAGAATATATGTTGAAATGCACTCGAAATCTTCTTGAATTACAGGTAAGGTGCATATATAGGAACTCTCCTTAATTTCCACATTTTTCTGAGTTATTATTCAGCTTAACAGCGGAGGGTGGAAGGGGGGGGGGCACAGAATTCTGCCTCGTCACAGTATACATCGTGGTATATTCGCATTACATTCTCAGACATACAATTACATATATTTGAGATAGACTTCCAGTATAAGATTTTTGGCCGAGATATATGAGCTATGATTTATATACACTGAGAGAAATATTCAATAAAAATTGCGTGTATTTTCCGTAATTCTGGAGCGAAATGTGGTTGTCGGAAATTTTACGGAACTGTCACGTAATTTTTATCTAAAGTCCCGGAATTTTTCCGCGGTGTTCCGTAATTTTTATCTGAATTATCGGTGAAAAATAACGATACCGTTACTTAAATTTTTCGAATCAACTCCGTAATCGGTAAGTGAACTGAAAGTTCCGTAATTTTTACTAAATATTTCTCTCCGTGTAGGTTTTATATAAGTCAGCATAAGGAAAATTTTTTGAGATACTCTCGTAAAAATTCATACCCAGCATAGAATAAAATTGAGGAATCCTTATTCACATTTTAACATGTTTTAATTTAAGGATCTATCAATAAAGATACTCAATTTTTATTTTCATTTCAAACGAGAGAGCGGCTCCGGGTCGGCCGATAAAAAAGTTCGCACCCGTCGTTAGCCAACGCGAGATGACGCCTCCTCTGTTATCGACAGGTTTTACGATTTTCTTCTCCGTTCTGCTGGGAATTTATGCTCCAATAACGGTCGGCTTTGACCATTCTTAAAATTTTGAAATATTGCAATTTTTATTCAACAGCGAACAATAACAAGAACATTTTGTTCTCCCAAACAGCTTATTCGTACTCCAATTACATCAGATTGATTATTAATTATCGCATAAAATGTTAATCACATTTACAGATAACTAAAATATTTACATTATACTTGTTACTTTCTGCTTTTTTTCTCCATTGTTCCAATGAAATAATATAAAATAATGAAAAAAGTAGGGGGAGACGATGCCAACGAGAATAGGCAAATCTGTTTTCAGTTCCTGGGAACAAATTTACAATTAATATATTCTTTTGAATAATGAAATACTACCAGATTAACATTATGGAATATATATCATGGAGTTGTGAATAAACTAATCGGCAGTTTTCCGAATCAAATTAAGAGATACTCTCCCTAATTTAATAACAGTTTTAAATTTTCTCCAGTCGGTTTCCATTTACCGATAAATATGGCCTCAATTTTTTTGCTTGAAAATACATCGCAATTCACCGGATGCAACGGCAAAACAATTTCTTGCCGATGTACCCCAGCATCATGAAAACGACTTCTTGCTCATATATTGGAGTCCAGACTTCTGGTCAGCTTCGCAGGCGCTCTTCGCCATTTCTGAACCAACAGTCACGGCGAGAGTTTTAAAATTCACCATTCGTTTCTTTTTCCGCCCTTTACTCTTCTTCTCCAGTTAAACTTTTTTTTATTCCCCTCGGTGTCATTCCCTCCAAGGAAAAAATCCCAAATGCCCGGCACGAGTAAGCTATCCTTCCTCAATTCTTCGGGGACCCCTCACGGTCGAGTGTCACTCCTTCCGAAGGACTCGAAATAAAAAATAATAAATTCTGATAAATATCATTGTTTTAGGAATAGTCTGTCCTTCAGAATTTGTTGTGATACAAATAATGATTTTAGAATCAATAGGAATTCTCGATTATATCGATTCACCAGCCGAATCGAGCGATAAATATCCTTGATAATGCTGATAACCATAATCGCTGATTGTCGCTGATTTATCCCGGCAATTGTCCCCCATTCTCCTCGTGTACTTGTAGAGTGTAACATTTTGATAGGTCACTTGGTCGTGTAAAATAATCCCCACTGCATATTTTTTTCCATTCATTTACAGCGTAGTGGAACAGCTCGTAAACGTTAATCTCATTAAGGTGGCGTTTAAATTATCGCCAAAGGATTCTATCCACCCCTCTTTCTCCGTTGTATTGCTTACACTCATGTGTTACCGGTTATTCCACTATGTTTTAATAACACAAATGTAAGCCGCATGTGTCTGACTACACTCGGATTGTAATTAAACATGTGCCATTACTTTCTATCGGTTTACCGTCTGGCGGTAAGCCGATACAATACGAAATAGTTGTTCTTGTTTAGTTTGAATTCGTGTTTTCCGATATCGAGTAAATGCTTTGGATTATTTCTACAGTCATTGTCCTCATTTCATCATTATAAATTCAACAACTTCTGTTGTACTTTCGCCACAGATTTCAGAATTTGCAAAAGCTTTAACTAGAATTTAGTTACTTGAGAGGAGATAATAGGTGATAGGTGAAGGGAACAACCCAGCTCGTATTTTTCGAGTGAAACAAGTTTTGAGTGTCTCCGGACTCCGTCCAATAACTCTGGAGTTTGCTAACGAGTAACTGGCAGCGGTGGAATAACAGATATTGGTCAAAATCATAACTTTCAACCTCAAATTCAACTGGTAATAGTCCAACGTCAATGCCGCCAGTAAGTCCCTTGGAGAAACTTCTATAACGGCTCCACCATCATTTACTTTGCCACTTAGATCTCAACCATTTCAACTCGGAACTTTTGTTAAACTTTTGGTATCGTCGTGTCGTTCTAACAGAATTTGAAATCGAAAATTTCGCTGGAACTTTCTAATTACCACTCGTTAATATCTCAGATCTTAATGACGTAAATACCGATGAGAAAAACGAATTCAAAACCCAAATGCAGTCATTTTATCGATGAGAAGACGCATGGCGATCAACTGATCAAACTGAAATTCATGCCGACATTAACTACATGCGAGTATAAAGTGTAAATTAAGACAGTCGAGTTTTTTTTGGGTTGAATTCAGGGCAGAGGATCCGTTAAACGTTATTGCATTGCACCAATCGTCGATGGATTAAACCATTAAAAAATATATTTAAAAAAACCATTTGAGATACACTGGGGCCGGTGCCTGCATAAATAACCCGTCAATAACGCCGGGATAATTAGTCGCGTTATCGAAAACACCTTCCACCGTCATACCTGGAATCAAGACGTAAAATTGAGGGGCAAGGACATATCGATACCGATCGATTACAATTGATTTTCTCTCTAATTCCCTTTCGCCCCGAGATTCGCTCTTCGATATCGAAAATCGTCAGTAATCGAGGGGGGGGGGGGGGGGGGGGGAGGGTCATTTGTCATTAGATGTCAAATTAATGCATCTGGATGTCTGAAGGTCTGCAGAATGTTTCCACGTGAATTCTTGACTTCTTATTCGCCACAGGGATTTCTGAAGATTATGAGAATTATGGGATTTATTGGGGTGATTGATCGAATATTTTTTAATTACACCGAAAGAAAACCAATTGCAACTTTAGACTCATGATCTTATATTAGGACTTTTTGAAGTCCCAATTTATTCATTATTTATTTTTTTATTACTCATTTTTCATCACGATGCACCGAAAAGTAAGTTTTCGGGGACCTAGTATATTTCGTTGCAAGTCTGGAAAAGTGGTTTTTGGTATAAACATCCACCACACACCAAAAATCACTTTTCTGCACTTGGTGACTATATGGTGATTGATCAAGACTTTTTGAATATAGGACAAAGAAGCGAAGTCCCAACTTAGGACTTGACTGTCGTTATACTGAAAATATTCGAGTGTCTCCATTCATGCTCTTCACAATTCAACTTTTTTCGACCTTGATAATAGTGACATTTTTTAAAACTAAAAAATGACGGCAATGCCTTCAATATTTCAGAAATTTTAAATATATGTGATTGTCGTTAGTAGTTTTTAATGGAACCGAGATGCTAACGGAGTTGATCTGAAGCATTCCCACCAGTGTTTATTCATATTTTACAATTGAAAATCAAACTCCTTGTTGAAATTGTTATAGTTTTAAAGCAAATTTTTTGAATTCTAAAAATAAAAAATTTCGAAAAAATTTTGAAATATTTGGAAAAATCTTAACATAAGATTTATTCAATTTTTTTTAATGTAGTTCTGCCTGGCGGAGCTTGAGGGATTCCGGGGGCTCGGAAAAGCATTAAGAAGCGAAAAAACCGGCGGGTTTTTCCTATAGGAAAATTCTTGATGTATGAGTGCAGTAATGAGTTTGCTCGTTTGCCAACTGAAACAACAGATTGTTGAGACTGATATACGAGCCCTGTTGTAGAATTACTGTGGTCTAAGGGCTTCCCATATTCCAGAAGTTTGTTGGATAATGTATTACAGTATTACAGGAGTAGATGAATGGAAGAAACCCATTTAATTCGATCCTCATTATTACTTGAACCAAATTTGCGAGTATCGAGAGAAAAACCAATTTTTAGGCTAAAAAAATCCTTTTGTTAAGAATCCTTTTTTAGATTACCATTTTTTTTCTCTCTACGAAAGTTTTCATCTCGTTTTCATTCGAAATTTGAGAAACTCTCATACCATTTATCTAGAAATTTCAGGGACTTTTTCCCCTTCAATCAAAGTCGAGGTGTTTTTTGAAAAATTTACCCAAAATATTTTAAGAGGGTAATAAACCAAAATACAAATAAAACTCTCCTCGAGTTTTGTTTCTCAACCACTGGAATTTCAGTGCCTCCCTCTCCTGAAAACAGAAAAAGATACCATCGTCTGGGGAGTCGACTCCTGCTGTCGACTAGTCACGATAGAAAAAGCGAAGAAAAAAGGGAATGAACACCTCGGGGGAGAGTGTGAGAAGAACTCTGATGTAGACCTCGTCGAGATGGTAAATCTATTCTAAAAGCATAGGAGTCACCCGAATAAAAGAGCAAAAAGTCGATGGTAGGACAAGATGAATATTTCGCTCGTAAAAAAATATTAAGCAGTAAAAAACGCCGTTGAGCATATTAAAACTGCTTTATTTAAATATATTTATTGTATTTATAATTTTATTGGGGTCACAGTGGAGTCTAAAGGATAGGGAGAAATTATTTCACTCTCATGTGGATAAATTCTCCGTTTTTTCTGTTCTCTTATTTTTATTTTTACGCACAGTATGTTGTCTTATCAAACTTTTAACAGCATAACGACTCTTCGAAGATTGGAAACTTCCTCCAAATCCAGCAAAGATGAATTTTCATGAATTACTTCCCACATCCTGTTTCTTAAATCCAAACTGCACGTGAACAAACATTGTCTTCCTGGTTTTCTTCTCATTATACATTTCGTTGTGGATGTGCTCAAGAAGGGTTAAGGTTTGAGAAATTGTCAATACTGTAATTCCCAATGCAGAGTTTATTAGTGCATTATTAGTGCAAGACACATAGGCGATTCAAAGATTCCATTAATTTTTTTCAGAAAAGATGAGCATTGGCTGTTCTAGTATACAGACTATTAGAGAGGATAAACTTTTGGTTATGCAACAATTAAATTCAAATATGAATCATCAAATTATTCTTTTATTCTCATTACTGATATTGATATAAGTCAAAATGAAATTTAAGTGTTATATCAATCTCCAATTTATCAGTACATCGATTATCTTGATAGAGAATTTCAAGAGGTCTTTTGTAGGTAAAAATATATTGCCGATTATTTAATTAATATCAATCTTCCATTTATTGTTAACAATAAAAGTTTAGTTAAAGACTCGATATAATGTCAGCTAGGTTGTTAATATCCAGTGTTGCTTGCTCGAGAGTTCGTATCCAAGTGTTCCCCAGTCACCAATTCGTCCAGGGTGTCAGGTCTACCCATTAGACAAGGCCCTTTATCTATGGGGTTAGTCTACGTGTTGGGCTGTTTCGTAATAAACGGCCTAAATGTTTCCGTTATTCCGTCTGATCAGTTACAGCGGGTCTCTCGTTCGTTTTAACGTCGAAAATATTTCCAACACTTTATACAAAAATTGCCACCTTTCTACCCAATATTCCCAAAAATATCCTCTAATAGGTAAAAATTAATCAAGTAAATTATTTTTCAAATGGCGAGAAAATCGAAAAATAAACAAATAATAGAGTGAGATTTATCAAGTATTAAAATGAAAGAGTAAAAATAAAAAAAATTGTATCGTGATCCTCATAAATAGAAGAGTCTTGATTAGTGTAAAGGGATCCAAGGCACGTGGTGAAACGAATGCCATGAAATTCCACGAAACTAGCCATTGAAACCCCCGACAAATAACAAGTAAGACAAAGGATCGCGGTGTGATTCGATCCACCGAGTCATGACTTCATCGACTCTCACTTATCCCTCCTGGTTGGTTTTTTGTGGGTTTCCTGGTGTATTTTGTGGGTTTTCTGGCGAGCTTGTTGGCACTGGTAGCGATCCGCCTGTCCCTCGTGCTGGTATCGGTTTTGCATTTGGGTCCTTTAAATCCAGAATCGTGTGATACCTCTCCACTTGCTGAGTTTGCGGATTGTATAAACTTTCAAAACGATGAAGAGTGTCTCCGATTTTCCGCTCCTCAATGTCGTGAAAATAGGTCTCCCCATTTGGAAGGGTTCCAGATATCACTGAACGAGTGGAGCCTCCTCCATTAATTATTACTGTTTGCTTCCCATTTTTCACGTCTTCGTTAATTTTCTCTGCAAATTCAACAAGCGAAAAAACTCAAATTAACGAGCTAATTTATTGGAATGGTGTATACAACGAATTAATCGAAATGATTCATTCAATCATTTTCAGCTAATTAGTTCTGCCCATTCAGAATAACATTCAATAGTATTATCTACACTGTAAACTTCAATACTTATCCAACAATTATTGAATTCGGTAATAACATATTCTATGATCTGTAAATTACTTTTGGAAAAGTGATGGAAATAGTTAATTCTTTTTGCACTTAACGTGTGGTAAGCGGCTCATATAGTGTTGTATATAGTGTGTATACAGAGTTCACTTAGCATTATCTAGGGCTCGCAATCGAAAACAACTGGTCTGAATCCCACATAGATCATAAGTCTAATCATTATGATAATATGATCCACCCCCTTCAAGATGTTCAAGTAATTGAGCCGGACTGAAATTTATTCTTATTACCTGTTAATTATGTTATTGAAAAATGAATTAATCCCTTTTTTCAAACAAAAATTCTACAGATATTATATTATACTATTAAATATTATATAATAGATATATTATATAATAGATATATACTATTATCTTTAATTCATGTAATGCGAGGTTGTAATGCACAGAAGAGCACTAAAATCATGACAATCACTGCTAATTTAAACGCAAGGAGTGAAAAATGTACAATTAGTAACAGCTCAAAGGTTAAATAACTTGAGCGTAATTCCATGAATCAAGTGTGAAACGTGTGACGAGCAGTCTAGTATCTACAAATTACACAACTCCACGGATAATCACTGTGACATGATTTTAACCGACTGTTAGTTTTTTTTTTTACGTCCAATCAATTACTCGCGTGGAGAATCGCAAAGAGAGAGGAATATTAAATTATCGGACTCTGTTCAAAACACATTTATCGTAAAAAATTTCGATTCAATGTATAATGGAATTGATTGAACGAAGAACTATTAAATTTCAATGGAACTATTCAAATTACAAATTATAAATTCCAGTTTTCTCGCCTCGAGGCATTTAATTAATTTTTTCTCTCCAGGAAAATTCATTCGATATTTTATTAAATTAATTCTCTTTTATTTAGATTCCTAACATGATGGAATTGCACAGGTGAAATGAATTGGCGTTCTGAAAAATCCAATGGAATATCAAATGCAGTATTAAATTTCATTACAATTCAACCTACAAAATCATAAATTCTCGTGTTCTCTGCGAGACACTCAATTAAAATTTTTCCACAGCAAAAACCTTTCGATTTCATCTCTCGCCGCGTAATTGAACACTCAGTAATCGAGGAGTGATCTCCAAGCGGAAAAAAGGGGAGAATGAACCTATAAAAATTGCTGTTGTACGTGAGTCAGTGTTCTATTCCGGAGGTCAAAATCGAACGGTGAAAGGCGATACAAACATGAAAACAAGTGCACGGACAATTGCATTGCAATATAACAATAGGTTCAATGGAAGATGTATATATGTATATATATTTTTTTTAATTGAAAACTTATTTACCAACTTGCTGGTCTATGTTATGTTTAAGAAGGTCGATTCGGGCTAAATTATCCTGAACATTTGCGTGGATTTTCTGCTGCAATTGATGTACGTTGTTATTGATATCTTCGGTGATGCGGTCGATGTTAGATCGAAGATCTGCTGTCCAGTCGGACTGTCCATATGTTCTGGAATAATGAAATATCGATGTAAATTAAATTATCGTGATCGTCAGCTAGGATTTATTGAGGATTTATCAGTAATCCTTTTTAAATTATTCCATTCTTACCCGATAGCAAAAAATAAGAGCATGTAAATCTTCATGACGAAGTAATGTATTACGGAATATTGTCACACGTTAAAATAAAACGTTCACGTCTCACGCTGCGAGATACATGTACACTGGTACGACTCATTCTCCTTTTCACAGTCTTATACGGTATTCCCACACATGCAAATATTCAATGTAACTCATGATTATTATATTCCGTCTCGCGGGAAGAGTTGCCGTCGCGGATCAGGGAAACATAAACAGAGCAATATTGAGTAAAATGTGGGATGACCATTTAGTTCGTTTCTCAACTTTATATTGGGGGAAAAATGTCGGCTGAAATATTTGGTAAATAATAATAAGGGATATTTCTTGTGAATTGAAGCTGGATATTTTTTTCTGTAAATTTCAGTTAAATTATTCCTGAGGGAACGATAAATTAATTCCAGTTTCCCTTGACCTGTCAAAAAACAATTGTCGAGAATTCCGGGGATCCTGAAGTTTATAGAAAATCACCGAAAATTCAAGGGAAGTGGTAAAGGAGAACGATTTAGTTGTTATGCAAGTTTTCGAATAGTATTTCTGCATCTACGAGAGAATACGGAAAGTTTGTACAATGTTAAAAATTTCTTGAAATTTGAAACACAAAATCATTCGAATTTTCAGCTGTATGGGTTTTAATTCAATTTCAGTTAAAAATTCAAGAATATTGGGTTTTTCATGTTGAATAACAATTGATTTTTCCATGACAGCTCCGATTTTCATGCTCATCGTGAAACTTCAATATCAAATGCAATTTTTAATAAATTAAAATTGCTGGTAAATTATCGTCGGAATTTTCAGAATTTTCCCGGCTTTTGATACGCACCTAAAAATAGAAAATTACCGGAATATTGAAAAAATTAATTGATTCGTCAATGACGCATTCTACAGAAATTCCATGTCCCTTTGTCGCTAAAAATGTCATTTTTTTAACTTGAAATTTCGAGTGTAATTTTTCGCAATAGTGTAAGGGTCTTCTTATATATAGCCTGCATTAGATTTTACAGAAGAGGTATGTCCAATAAAAAATTTTGCCCCTCTTAAATTCAGAGATATTCCTCAAGCCCTAGAATTTTCTTCTTCACTACTGAAATGATTGAGATAACATCTAATGTCTCGGGAAAAACTAGTTTTGGGTTGTTAACACGAAATTAATGGCTAAATAATTCGTAGATTTCCGAGAATGTTGTCCACAATTAGAGCCCAACTAGTAAAAAACTTGGAATCTGTCCAGTTCTGATTGACTGAGTTTCACCCGGTACTACTTTCGAGGCCCTTCTCAATTTCTTGAAAACGGCATTTCTCCATAGTACCCTAATCAGTTTCCTTCAGGTCATTCCGGGTACCGACCCGACAGTTGATTATTCCCCCAAAACCCCAATCAGAGAAAATGAAACATCAAAAATAAAATGCAGTGAAAGAAATGAGAGCAGGGAAAAATGTCATTTCACTACTTGATTAATGCTCGCATTTGCTCACACGATTTGGTTTATTCCGACAATGTGATTGGAATTTAATTATGCGGATGTCAGCAGGGATTGACGAATCTCGAACATAAATTAGTAATGAATTAACAACATTTCAGGCAAATCTCATTCAAATAAAATAATTAGGTATTTCAATACACTGAAAAAAAAATAGCCATGGAATGCGTACGTTCTTAATTCAATCATTTCACAAAATTACCAATTAATGCACTAAACGTTCATCGGTTTTTCAGAAAATTCTATTCCCATTCGATTATGCATACGAATAAATCCTGCAGCTACTTGAATTAAGTAGATGCAGGTTTAAATCACGCTATGGGTTGGCAGACAATCTTCGCCTTTGGCTCGGATTATAAAGCCGGATTCGTCAGATTCCCTTCTTCCGTCCTAGGCGTGAAAAATACTATTTCAGTATATGTATACTTTTATCAAGACGGAATATAAACCATCATCTCATATGAAGAAAAAACGGGCAGTTCTTCCTTTGGTGCTGACATTTTCTGGACAAATTAATTTTCCAATGTCTTAACAAGAAGTATATCGTTCTGACCCAAAAGACTAATAACAGCAAGCCAAAAGTTAATCATCCAAACATGAAGAATCTTTACAGTATACAAGACAATATACATGGAGAATTCACAAAAGATATTTATGATTATAGCTTGAAATTCAATTGACACTATGCGTATTTGATATCATATTTTAGAGTATTTCCCATTGATACTCAACGATTTATTGATATCCAAAGTTGTTTTCCGACAATACGATTGGGCGGGTGAACCCCCTGTGTCCTCCCGTTTTCTATTCCCTCTCTGTATTGCTCTCCATTCCTCAGAGCACTTTTTCACTGTTAAATTCATGACTACCATTCTCGGAGTCACATTCACGTGACCTACCTTCGTCTCATCCAATTTTCTGAATATTTTATGGATCACTTTGTCGGTTATGTGGAAAACAATGTTCCGGTGAAATCCAGCGAGAAGGAGAAAATACAGGAAGCGAGTTTATTTTCATCGTTCATCACCTTTTGAATAATTTCCGCGTGGGAATTGTGGAAGTAGTGGGATTATGAATTTTTCTCCAGTCTTTTTGGTGCTAACTTTTAAGATTTTTGCTTCTTTTTTGAGTTCTGGATTTTCATCTTAAATTCATCTCCTGCTTTCTTTCTCACCGACTCAACAACTCCTTTCTGTTATATTGGAAAAATTTATTGTTTTATTTATTTAATATGTTCTACTTTTTTTACGGTTTTTTGAAAAAATGAGTTCGACCTCCGTTCTAAGAACAAGAACAAGAGGTATTGAAAATTACTATTCAGTCCGGCCAAGATAATTTCACATGCCGTTGGTGATGTTTTGGTCGCGAATCACTTGGTGGAGATTGATAAACAACGTGGGAGGAAACTTACTGCGATCTTAACATACGTGTACGTACACAATTGACAATAAGTGATAATTCAAGTTTGAATAATTTATCATACAGCAATTAACATGATCAATAAACCATAAAATTATTTATGTAAAAATTCTTCGTAAAAAAAAATCATAAATTTCTCCCGAATTAATTTCCGTTTTCTTAAAAAACGAGAAAAAAAAACAAATTTCTTCATATTTCCACATCGAAGAAAAAATATTCAATTAGTTTTTTTTCCGATTTTTAGAATTAAGAAACTTTTTTCTGACATTAAAACATATATTCTAATAGCAGCAACTTTTTGGATCAGAAAAAAAATGAATGAAGCCTTTGAAAAAAAAAATTCGCTATGAGGAAGATCATTTGACCTCGGGTCGTAAAAAACTTAGCAGAAGCCTCGAATCCCCTGTGGGATTACCGTACTCGGCCTTGATCTAGGCCCGGAAGGATTTCGACCTCATCGAGCCTCAACACCACGAAAACATGACACTCGAGGGTGTTACCCACCCACCACAGGTTCTTTTCCCCATTATCCGCATGAGAGACAGGAGGATACGTCGAACAACAACGCCCCAGCAATCCTAGAGGATGTTGTTGTTGACCCACCGGGCAGAACTGGTTTTTCGGTTGGTCTCGAGGGCCCACACAAGATTCCTCCTTTTTCCCCTTCATCTTCAACTCTACCTCTCGTATCTTTCGCATTATGTAGAGGATGGAGAAGATCGAGAAAGAGATCGGTCCCTCTTCGGCCTTCGCGGGGGGGAGGAGGCGGATTCGTGAACGAGAAGAGAAAGTATTGACCTGCGGAATTATCCAAACTATTGGTTGCAATGTTCACAGAGGTATTTTTAATTTTTTGGATGGATTTTTTCACAAGATTTCAAGGGATTTGGAATTGATTTGTGGGGGAAAACGTGCGGGTCTGGCACTGAGAGAGGCAGGCCAAAAGCCAAAAGAAGATGGGGGACAGTAGTTTTACCTGGGGTTTTCCCCCTCTGAATACTGGGGTCTTCAGCCGATGCTGCAGGTAGCAGCGAACAACGAATTATTAACGCGTAATCATCGTGACCTGGATGAGTTTCGGTAAATTTGAGATTATCGGGAGTGTAACAGGTTAATGACTTTTGGATTATTTTTCTCTGCGGAGTTTAGTCGGTTTTGTATTATTTTATTGGGACAGCGATCAATTACAGATCTATATTTTTTTTTCAGCAGAGAGTACAAAAATCTATTCGCAGACATATTTCTTTAATTTGAAACAACAAATAGTCTTTTATAGAGTATTCTCTAATAGCTCATTCCTTTCAATTAACTTGATTTTTTTTTAATTTTTATGGTTTAAGCAGATTTTTTTGGCTTAGAAATGAAAAATAATGAATTTCTCCAGTGCTCGTTAATTCCAGAGGAATCGATTCAATTATTCGAATTTATTTGTGTATCCCTCACGCCCTCGGGATATATATTTCTGTGCATCATGAAGGGAGACAATTCTGGCGATCGTTAATCATATTGGTACCTTCAAGTCTCAAGCATTCGTTACAAGTGCTTCGCCCACACTTCATGCAACTGCCGTTGATTTGAGATAATATTGAAAAACCAAGTGATGACATCCACTCGTCTGTGAGTTCAACCGATGCTGCCATAAGGAAAAAAAAATATTAACCATTGGGTGAAGTTGATTTACATGTTCTGAACGAGTTTTGTTTAGATGGATACTAACCAGAAAGAGAGGACATCAAAATCGATTCACAGAAAAGGACTTTCAGGAAGAAGCTGTGGGGAGATGCGGTTTCCGATCTTTGCATAATAAAATCATTTGGATGTGGGGCTTAGTAAGATTTTGAATGGGGTACATAACGACCCCGGTGAATAGAACGGAATTTCTGATGACAAAATCTACTGTTCAAGAATTGATCTATTCACTCTCAATATTTTTTATTCCAAAGCTGAAAAGTCAGTAGGAATATTAATGAATGAATTCTTTAAATTTCAATGCGATGAAACGGATAAAAATACATTGGATCTCCATGGAGTCACTGATAGGGACGGATTATCACTAAAATAGAAGCTAAAGTGTTTTGCAACGCCTAAACACTCTCAAAAATTTGAAGTTTAAAGTTGACAATCTAAGAAATGCATGCATTTGGGTTGACACCACAGGAGGTCTGAAACCACTCTAAAGTCGAAATACCCAGTCTCCAAAATCCCTCGTCGTATTGTCCCCAGCCCCCAGACTGTCTCCCCCCATCCATTAAACTACGTCTTCCATTTTCAACTATCTCGCCCTCTAATAGCCTAGTCGCCGGAAAATCTCGGTTTTTATATTTTCGCTTTTACTCCAGACTCGTCTCAATTATCTCAGTGGCAATTTATTTCCAGCATTTACAGCCGTTTTAGTGTTATTGCAGGGTCAGTGAGTGCTTCGGTGGCAACTTCCTTTACTTGTTACTTTAGGGAGTTTAGGGTTCGATAGCAGAAAAAAAATCGGTTGTGTCATTTGGAAAAGCATTGACCCTCGCTTCTCATTTTCCTCTCGAAACTACGGCAAACAAGTTGTCATTCAATCCAGCATTTCAATTTTTCAACATAATACATGCTTAATAATTCATTCTAGCGTTCATTCCGAAGAAAGAAGATTACTTTGTCGTCAAGTGGTACTCGATATGTGTAATACTCTTTTATTCATTGTTCAAGAGTGAAATTTTTATGCAATATTTCCGCGAAATCCCGGTGCTTTTACTATACTTCAACATGTCCAGCTTTCTTGTTCCCTTTTAAAAAAAAGCATGTAACGTTTTTTGTCAGCTTTTTTTGGCGCATAGCTAAGCTATGCATATCATATTAATATATTCATATAAATAATTAATATATATGTATATTTATAATATATATATATATATTATTTATAACATATTATATATAATTATATATTATATATATATTAATTTAAAATTTATATATAATTTGTTTATATATTGAAAATTGTTATATTTATCAATTGAATTTAATTAAAGAAAAAAACTTAAATTATGACTAATTTTTTTAGATACTTAAGATTCTTTTAATATGCAGATTTTACATGAAGATTTTATATGATAATACCCCATACATGTAAGCTTGGGCGCGCTTTGCGCGCCGTATACGCTAGTATGAAAAAAAAGTGAAATTCAGGGGGAAAAAAGAAAAACCAAAATACTGTACAATTCTAATATAATAATTATGCAAGTAAAAAATAAACTCCAATATAGATATTGTTTGAAAATCAGGATCAGCACAACATACCGTATGTGCTTCCCATAAAAAAAGAATTCACATTGGATACTAGATAATACTTCTTTCTCACTCAATCCCTGAGTGGAACTGAAAATTCAGAATTGTTAGGATTACGTTAAAAAATTAACGAATTCATCAATAACGAATTGTCCAGAAAACTAATGTCACATTGTCAAACTTAGTTTCCAGTTTTCTGACTCGAAATGAAAAATGTAATTTTCCAATTGCGAACATTGTTATTTGATTAGAACCCAGGTGGTCTTAACGTGCCCAATTTGTACTGTCATAAAAATGAAAGAAAATAAAAAAGTATAAAAAAAAGAGGAGGACTTGAGTGGAATGATTACAAGTCCAGTGTGTACAGTAGGCTGTCGGCTGGCGCCAACTTGGCGGTGGTCATTGGAAACTTGGCTGCATAAACCGAGTGGTATGGTATAGCCGTCTGGAGTGCGTATAATACCGAGGAGCGGAAGGAGGGCCCAGCACAACTGCCTCTCGGCTCTCGAGATACCTCACCAAACATCTCGTGCTCAGTCTGTACCAAACCCTGGTGCCCTAACCTACACGCTGTACTGCATCCTTCAAAGCATAAACAATCGTTAGACTAGCTATACTGATACTCATACTGATACTCATATTCATATTCATACTGATACCTGGGATTACGGAGATGATATCTCGCCAGTGCAATAGTGTCCAGTGGCAATAGTTAACGCGGCATTATCTTGAAATTGTGATAATTGTGAGGTGTCTGACATTGTCGTCACGATTGCGCGTGACCGGGAAAACTTTGAAAGTCTAAAGTTTTGTTTATACCCTCAAGTGATCGATTGGAGAGACCTCGATCATGTGTTTTTCAGTGATTTCCCGCGTGGGAGTATCTGCGCGCGACTCTTAGTTCATTACTGGTGAGTCAAACAATTATTTTTTTTAGTCTCGATGCGTGATTCCGCGGTGGGAAATCAATTTTTCATACTTTATTTTTTATAACTGCTTGAATCAGTCATTAATTAATCATCTGAGATATATTCTGCTCTACACGTGATTAATTCGAGTGGAATAACCAAAAACGAAATTAATCCATTCGATGACCCAAATTCGTTGGCTCCGAATTTCATAATGATGAATTAAATAATCTCGAAAACACATTCCATTTTCATTCATTTTTAACCATAATTCACCAGTTGTTATTCTGAGTATACTACTAAATTATGAATTTCACGAATTGCGAGAAGCGCTATTAAGCTCGTTGGATCGTAAAATTGTGGGGCAGTTTTCGTTAAAAATTTTACGATGCATAGTTAAAAAAATGAGCTAGAAAATAAGCCCTTTGCGATCGCGGTTGACATTTTTGAACTTGAGATATAAATTTTTGAAATTCAACTGATTTAACACGTGTTTAAATAGAGTTTCACCGATTAGAATTTTTAAGATATCAACAGCTCGGCAGTTTTCGAAATAAAAAAAAACATGGAATATATATGGTGGGAGGAAATACAGAAAAAAAATCAAATCGGTCGACCATTTGGGTGATGCGATATAATTATCGAAAATCCATAAATTTATTTTATTGAAAATAGTTAATATGGAAAATATATAGTTATGCTTTAGCTATCTATGCACAATGCAATCAATCAAGTGCCACTATATACCGTGACAAGATTGTGTTCTAAACTGGCCCGGTTTACAGCGGATAAACTTTTTGCAGAGACTATCGCGATACAACAACGGTTAGGCCTTCTGATTCAGCTACTTGGATTTTTATTCATGCCAATGTTGCGGAAGTGCGAAAGATTTTAGGTGTAATACACCTACGTTGTCACAATTTTGTCGTAATTTCTCGGAAAACGACAGTTAATTCATTTTCAGAAGTTAATATTTTCTCGAATTTCACGATTACTCAAAATTAAAATAGGTACACTAACAAATAGCCCTGAATGTTAAAACTTCTTAAGAAGGAATTTTTTTTTAATTAATGAGAAGCTAAAATTTAATAATATAAACTCCTCAATTTTTCCAATTTTTCGAATGAAATTGAAATAAAATTCTACGAAATAACTGAATTTAGATTTATTATAATTGCGCTTTTTTTCATCTCAGTAGAATTTTTCCATTATAACTCGTCAACTTGTCAATAAATACGCATAATTTTCCGAAACAACAATCGCTGTTGATGCACTAATATCCTCCTGGGAAATGTGTCGTTGATTCAACTCCAGAATGAATAGATTTTTGTTAGACCAGCGGTAAACTCGATAAGCATTTGAAAAATTATTATTTAGCTGCCTATTTTTTTTTACCGATGGACACATGATAATGGCAAGTCGAGGGTTTCCCCGTGTAATATCAGAGTCCATCAGAAGTCACTGTTCTTCCTCCTGGACTCCTCTCTCCGTATGGTGTACGTTAGATACACATGAATTATTTATCATGGCGTGTCAGAGGCCCAGCGCTCTGAGTTCGGATCCACCGTGATCCTAGTGCATACCCTGAATAAAAAGAAGGCAATGGAAGGAAGTGAGAGAGAACTCGATCACGATTCCGGGATAGACGTTACGAAAAGCTGTTTGTTGTCTTCCGTTGTCTCTATTCAAGTCCCAAAAGATCTTAGAGCTGTCTGACAATGTGAATAATAATAAACTCGAGTGTACAACGTTGATTGGAACGGGTGACCACGCCAAGGGGCTGCTTACTCCTCATTTTCATGGCTCAGTGATTTCCGAAATTCACTGATTTTTAGTATGGGTTCTCCAATGATTTCTGTGATTTCTTAATCAGAATTGAAAATCATGACGCGTAATGATTTTAAATGATTCCCCTGATTTCTGGTACTTTTTAATGAGTTCTTGATTTCGAGAAATCACTTTGGAAATCGTGATTTCTAAGATGTTATACATTATAATTAAAAGGTTTACGTGGGTCATATGATTGAAATTCTGAGTTGGACAGGCGTTATTTAGAAGGTAATCACCGTCAGGGGGATCATAAGGGCGCGACCATTTCTAAGAGAGTCAAATGACATTTTAATGAGAGAGTCATAAAGTTCCGGAAGATTGTACGAGATAGCACGGAGAAATCAAATGCTCTAACTCGTCTCCGGACGTACTACTGGCCCATAAGTCGAGGAAGTCGAGGAAATATGTTTATATTTTAAGTTTCGACGACTGATATCCCTAAACCGCCTTTGTTCAACGACCGTGGCATAGTAGAGTTGAAACTGCGAATTAATGTTTTTGGTTCCTGACTTTTTCATAACATCTATGACTTCCCAAATCCTTTTGCATTTCTTAGTGATTTTTAATAATTTCAAAAGGATATTGGAAGTCACTACCAACAATAGAAATCACTGGGATTCCAGTGATTTTTTTCGATTTCCGGTAATTTCTCAAATGATTTCCAACCGACTGTTTCAATGATTTCTGAAGTAACGAGTTCCTCGGATCACGCCTGAGGGTGTCTGCTACTTTTAAAATTGATCTTGGATTATTCGTCTTTATTCTCCAATTTTCATCAGAAATATGGAATGGAAAGAAATTGCACGTTTTGAACTGCTCGGAAAGTTAATGAGGCCCTTTAATAATTCGGAAATATCAGTTTTACCGCAAGTGTTAGCAAGTGTTTCGCTGCAAATTAACAATTAATTTCATTGAAAATATTTAACGAACATATAAAGTAGCGATAACATGTGAAAAAGACAATGAGTAAAATAGTTTAGGGATAAATTCAAAGCAAGGAGTTATGGGGGAAAACGCGCATTAAAAGAAAAGGAATAGCCTTTCGCTCTTCGCGAAAACAGAAAAAAACAGGAAGGCACAAATCCGCCAAGGTCCCAAGAACTCACGGCTTCACCAAAAAAGGGAGTTTTTGCTCAGAAAAATATTTACAGCATAATAAAATACCCCAACAGTCGAAGCTCGCGAAGATCCTAACTCCAAGTGTATGACTTCCCTGCAATTCCTCGTCGTCCTATCTGCATCCGTGTTAACTTTTTCCTCCTACCTTTGGACAACCTCTTTTTTGGAAACTGCAAGGAGAAGGGAAGATCTTAGGAGACCATTCACGAACACCAAAGTAAAATAAGCAGGCAGTCCCAATTAGGTTAGCAGCCAGACAACATTAGTTCAGGTTTAGTTTAGCTCACTAAGCAAAATTTTAAGTGTTCCGTCTGTACAAATACATTCTACTCATTACCACTGAAACTCCCTTGTGCTTTTCTCTAGTTGAACTAATGGAGTCACCCTTCGGAAACTGGCTCTTACCAAGACACGTGGTAGCGTATCTTCCAAATTACATTTAATTTTCATAAAGAAACCATGACGAAAAATTGAAAACCATCCTCGCATTCTTAATAATTTCTAGACGAACTTTCCACTGGGATTGTTATTTCAGCTTTTATTAGCATCAATAATATTACCTCTATAATGGGCGAAAAAATCACATTTTGCCGATTTTTATTATCTTCACTCCACTTGTGAGTTTCTGGTTTTTGCGGTTTTTGTATATATATATATATATATATATATATAATGAGCAGTTGAGTATTTTTAATGTGTCGGTAATGCGTGACATCAACTGTCGCTGATGTCGCTTCAAGCGTTGTGTCAACTGGCGAAATGGCCAAAAATTATTTAAATCTACTGAAAAATTTAAAAACTGAAGTTTTTGAAAAAATAACTTTCCACTTGGGTAGAACATTGAACCTCAATGGACAAATGTTCGGCCAATTTTTTTTCATTGAAACTAGTTGAACTTAATTCTTTATTTGATTTCATTTGGCTTTGTGAAATGGGAAATTATTCAAAACGTTAACTTGGCAGAATTTTTACAAAAATTTCAATTTTTGAAATTTTTAGTAGTAGAGAATGACAGTCCGAGTGACATCAATTTGTTAACTTAGACATACTGGTTGGGCGGTACGATAAGGCTTCATATTGATGATCCGATAGTTGTGAATCGAAATCGAATTATATTGGTGGAGAGGGGGGGGGGGGGGCTTCAGCTTCTAGGCTAATGGGGCACATCGTGAAAATAAATAGAGACCCAGTAGACGAAACCAGTCCGCCGCGCTCATTCTCATCTTTCCTCATTTGGCAGAGCTGATGGCCGTTGTTATCACCATCCAGAAGGGACCGAACGGACCCCCTCCGTACAAAAAACAAAGGTTTTATACTGAAAGGAAACTAACTGCGATTACTCAAATTATTACGTGCACCGAACAATGCAAAATGTCTACTTTTTCATTTGGCCAAAAACATCATTTATCTTTAGAAATATCTAGACAATTTATTGCAGGATATTAAAATTCATTCAGGTGTAAATTTGGCCATTTCCCATCTTCCAGGAATGACATTTTTTAGAACACCTGGGAAAGAGGCTAGGGACGATTAGGCGAGGGACACATTTATGCGTTGTCACGTTTCGGCATTCAACTTCGATAAATATACCTACAGTCGGAAGATAAAACCATGTGGATAAAGAAGACAGAAAACTTCGATAAATTCACAATAGGTTGAAAATATACTCTTTGCCTGTGTGGTATAGTAGTCTGTTTTTCAATTTTGCGAGGTACACGACGACTTTCATATTGGAAAAATCACGTTTTCATATTGGATTGAGCTGCGGGGACACAATGCAGCAGCGTCCTCTATAGACATTGGATCTAAATCAACGGCTGTACCGTTATTAAAATAGACGATGCCTTGAAATGTGTTTATGGCAAAGATTACAAAAAATAAGGAGCTTCGAAATTTTTTCATTTTGTGAGACAAAAAGTACATTCTTTCATGTCATTGCACTATTCAGTGCATTTTATCCTCATTTTTATTAAAATATAAAAGCAATCCATTGAAAATCTTGCCCGTCCAAAGCGAGAGATTAAAGTAAAGTTTGAAAAGAGGAATAAGGTCAATGTTATTTTCCACCTGGTTGTAGTTGATTGTCTTGCTCTGCACCTTCTTCTGGATTATTTTGATTTTGTCCTGGCAGATTGCCTTGCCCTGCACCTCCTACTGGATTAGGCTGATTTAATACTGGTGCATTATCTTGGCCTGCACCTCCTTCTGGATTAGGCTGATTTAATACCGGTGCATTACCTTGGCCTGCACCTCCTTCTGGGTTAGGCTGTTTTAATACCGGTGCATTACCTTGGCCTGCACCTCCTTCTGGATTAGGCTGATTTAATACCGGTGGATTGTCTTGGCCTGCACCGCCTTCTGGATTATTCTGATTTAATACCTGTGGATTGCCTTGGCCTGCACCGCCTTCTGGATTGTTCGGATTTAATACCGGTG
>NW_011887769.1:640178-666747 GCF_000806365.1 Fopius arisanus | reverse complement strand
ATTATTCTGATTTACTACCGGTGGATTGCCTTGGCCTGCACCTCCTTGTGGATTATTCTGATTTACTACCGGTGGATTGCCTTGGCCTGCACCTCCTTGTGGATTATTAACGTTACCTGGTGCTGGTGATTGTGCGTTTTCTGCTACCTGTGCTGTTAAACCAGCCATACAACTTCGAGCCTGATCTTCATGAGTGCTCAGTCTCTTCTTTAAATTATTGAATATTAAGCTATAGCAGTATGTAATTTTCCGTTTGGCCCTTGAACTATTTCGCTTCTCATCTCTCATCAATTTGTTAGTATGACTTTGCCATGATTCAATGAAAATACTCTGGGAATTTTCACGAGTCCTGATGCATAACCATGGAACCCTCTTGTTTTTACAATTCACTTGAATATCTTCTAATTTTTTTTTTAATTTCTTTCCGTCCTATGGATGAACATATCGCATAATTATCATTCATTCAAATTCATTTTTCCCCTTCCATCCAAATATTCTACGAACCTTCGTTAATTCAATTCGTTTCTCATTTATGTCCACATAATGAGGAATATTGTCATTAAAACATGATCCCATTTGATCACGTGTTGTCTTAATCACGGCCTCGGTATTTTCGTTCAATTCGCTGACGCATTTTTTCGGATCCTTTCCTTGCTCGCGGGCTTGCTGTATCAAAGGCTAAGAATCACAGATTCAAAATTAAAAAACTATAATTTCTGGTTTGGTTCATAATCATGAGATATTTATTTTGTTAAAATTACTTTCTGTTTTTGAAGACTTGCGTTAGCCTCTGCGCTTGCTTTTGATAACACTTGTGCATAACCCTCTATCAGGCTTTCTTGGGTATATTTCAGTAATAGGCCGTAGTTTTCGAGTGAATGCTGCACATTATCAACGAGTTCCGTCAGCCCTTGTGCCTGGACCTTAAATTTTCAATAAATTATCGCAGCGAACTTAATGAAATAATATGTGACCAAACGTAACCGAATATATACTGCGTACTTGGCTGATGTAGACAGCTACCAGGACAGCGAGAACCACGTAGACTCTCATTTTCAAATGAACACTGTTTCCCGGAATGACTTTTCCCCATTTTTATATGAAAATCGACCCTTTCTCCGCGCTTTTTGGTTCACATTGTTTGCTTATCTCTTCTAAATATTTGAACTCACAAGAATGCGGAAATCAATATTGAGAAATCGAGTAGCCTATTTTCATCATAAACTGTTCCAAATAGTTATTTCTCTGCTCATCTATTCGCCTTTGAATTCTTAATATTATGCGGTACTCAATTGTTGTGAAGTATTTATGAAAATTAATCAAAATAATGAATTGTATTTTCATTACAATTGATTGTTCTTCATTTGATGAATAGAATAACGTTGAATTCTAATTCAACTTGTCCATTGTGACTGATAAGTAGATTACAAAACACGTGTTGATAACCCAATTCTGTTAAAGATCGGTGTATTTTTCCTATACATTCAATTATTTTGAAATTTCAGGCCGTTTCATATGTTACCATAGTTTAATGTTGGCATTATTTTTTCGAATATATCCGTCCCACATTGGGTAATAGTATCGATTTTAGTTAAACAAAGTATTCCTGTCAAATAGCCAAATGCTGATAATCAATGAAACTATGAAAATCCTATTCTCAAAAGGATAAACATCGATACTATCGATATCTCGAAACTCTGTCACGCTTATTCCTCATTGGTTCAGTCGTTTGAGGTGGCTAATTTGAATTTGGAACTCATTTAAATTAACAATTTTAAATCGCGATTTTTATAATTACAGGGCGCTGTAGCGCGCGTTCGTTTTCGTAGATACGAAAATATCCAAATAGTGTCAATCAACTATTTACGCACAACATGACCGATTCCCCTATTTAATTCTGGGTTATATTCAAGTCAATAGTTAGAAAGAGAAGGTAACGATAACAACTTCAATTGAATTGTCTGCCGCATAGAGTATTTGTCAGCCTCGTTATTCGTCAATTCAGCTGAAGTTGTTCTCCTAGTCTTATCCAAATATTTTCTCCAATTTTCGAAAAGCGTCGCACATAGCGTTATTTTCAGTCCCAGTTATGAAAAAATTGTTCATGGCCACAAAACGAGCGGTGATAGCCTGCCGAGTTAGCTGTAAGATAGCTCAAGGGAAGGACGGGTTAGAAATTAGGCTGATGTACCGCGGAGGTACTGGGCCAGATTGTAAAAAAACCCGCGAACGTAAACATATAATATCTATAATGTATGAATATATAATTTATTTTAATATAAATTTTTCTGTCACCAGGTAATTAATAAAATATTTAACCACCTTATCTTTATCAATTTTTTATTGTTATTCAATTAAACATGATGATGAATTTACGAATCATGTCTAAATCGGTTCTGGAAACGAACCGCAAAGACAAGAATGTCTATCATTTAAAACAATTTTACGTTACTGCACTTTGGTGCATGCCCGAGCATTTCTCCTTGCAATGGCGACTGCAACTTTGAAGTCCTTCATTGGAGACAAGGCACAACTTCCAATTTTAGCGTATGCTGCACCCATACTAACAGCAGTTTGTCCTCTAAGCTTTCCAGCAGCTGCAATGTAGACTCCAACAGACATTGAAACTCTCGGGATATACTTGGCAATGCAGGCCCTTGCGATGACATTGTTTTCGGATGCGCATTCCGCTTCAATCTCGTTCATCCTAGCCTGGATTTCTGCGCCTCTCTGCAAATCAAAAATCAAAAATTGAATTAGCACTCCATCACAGGAAGGGAAGAATCTTTCCTTCAATATCTTTAAATTGGAAAACCAGATTCACTCACGACAATCAATCCGTTAATGCTGCTTTCGAAGGGTTGAGCATTGGGGACATTATCCTGGAGGCATTTCTCTAATGCAGGTGATACTTTATTCTGAGCATCATTGAGTTCTCCATCCAGGGTTGAGAAACATTCTGGGCCCTGTCCCTCAAATTCTTTCCTGGTTGCTGCAACGGTGTGCGCAACAATCCCTCTGAAGTTTTCCATGAAGGCTTGGAGCCTGCTATTCTGGTTTTCAGCGACATGTCCTCTGCGCTCTTCCAAGACGTTCTGCATACTCTGAACTGTCTTGTTCAGCTGGTTCATGACCACCGAGACGCTGGCTTCATTCTGCAACAATCACATGTTCAAGCCCCGCCAGAGCGCATTGAAAATTATTTTGAAAAATAAAACTCACCTGGCAGACGAAAACAGCCAAGACAGCGAGGATCACTCCGAAGTACTTCATATTTGTCGTAAAACTGTAGCTTCTTTTCCACTGACGCAATTTGATATTTGATGCGAAATTCATTTCGTTCAGGATTTATATACTCCGAAAATTCCTCCCACTCGATGCGCCGAGCAAACATCGACATCATATATGATTAACGTTAATTGACAATTCGGAAGACATCAAATAATAATCTCATACCAGCACACTGAGGTCTTTCGTTTAGATGAAGTCGCCATAACATAGTGGACGGTAAATATGCCCGATAAGAAGCGACTTAATCAGACGTGCGGAATTAGATCATCGATATAAAAACGATGATATCAATTTAGGGAATGAAATTCGTAAAATAAAGAATTCCTTTCCACTTTCGAAAACTATAATTACATCAGTGATAATTGCAGCTCATCATTTGGATAATGAAAATCCCAGACAGATGTCCTTTGTCTCTAGGACGTTCGGTCATCTTATCGTGTTTTCTTCTTGCCTGTGCGCTTGTCCTGAGGAAAAATCCTCGGGGCAGAACCCGAGGAATCTGTATAAGGTCCGGCCTACTACCTCGCTTCACGCATACATGAATTTTCTACGTACACAATACCGATAAAGTGCGGCCATTCCGCACATTTAACATCCTCCTCACCATCAGGCCAGTGCCCATGTACCAGCCATCATTCAGTAGTAGCAGCTAAATAAATCCGCATGTGCCGGGGCATAAAAAAATCTGAAAGACTGACAAGTACTGAGGCAAAATCCCATCCTCAACTTGCATTCTAGTTATTCGAGGCTCGAGTAGAGGCTACTTTCTCGCCTCCGGCAAGGCGAAGCCCATCTACTCGCCTAGTAGAATCGTTTCGAGTGAAATATTTTTCACTGTTTTGCATGGAAATATTCCGGACTCATAAACATTTGTACGATGTCATGTAAATTATGACCATCTCGTTATTTTGTTTTGTTAATTCCAACAAATTGAGTAATGTATAAAAATCCGTCATATTTATATTCAATGTCACGATGCCACGAATTCAACTCGATTCATGAATCCTTTAATCTTCAGACCCATTCAAGTATCAATCCTTTAACAATGACCATAGAATAACAGAGACCAATTTATTTAACACTGTTAAACATGTTTACTCATTCTAAGCAAATTCGATTATTTCGTGCTCTAGAATATTTCCTGAATTCTTTGCGTGTATTATGTCCACTTTATTTCTAGATAATAAACACGGGTTCGTGGATCGAAATTTGTATCCGAGATAGTCGTAATAACTTTATTTCTCAGTTGAAATCGAATTATAATCGATTTTTCTAGCTCTTTAATTTTTTGCGAACGACCTTAATGAATATTTGTCGATCAAACCGGCAACAGCCTTCAACCGAATCCATTTGTTAGCCATAAGTAATCGTTTTTATCAGTGCAAGTGCACACATAACCGGTAAACACAAAAATTTCCATTATCTCTCTGACATTGAAGAGCACATGTCATGTGCAACTGCAGGTTAATTGAATCGTCCTCAGTTTTACCTGTCATTAAATATTTTCTCAAGAAGTGGATTTAATTCGATTATCCTCCGAAGTGTTCAATCATTTGAAAAATCGCAAGACCCACATTCCGCACCAATGAGAATCATATTCACGGACACACGTGCATCCCGTTACTTGTAATTGCTAGAGGTTCACGATAATCTCTCCCACAAATTTCCTGGTATGATATCAAATGGATATAAACAACGTCAGCATCATTTTATTTTATTTCATTTTTTCTCTATCGTGATCGCCCTTAATCTCTCATTTGGATAAGACAGTGCTGATAATTAAATAACACGATATGTCATGGATCAAGTTATAAGAGATGTGATAAAAGTACCGAGTGACACTGATAGATTATATTCAGTTTGAAGACACCTGTATTCCCTTACTTCTGTATATACCCTGGATCATTTTACCTTCAACTCATATATTTAATGATTAGATTCTTTTTATACGGGATCTTTATGTGTTCTAGATATCAGAATCGGTGATAACACCCGGCAAAGTTGATAAAATTGAAGCTAGATGTGCTCCATTGGCGTGCACACTCGATTTACGAGGAAAAATAAATCAATGCGGTTGGTGAAGTAATGTAAGATTTTCGTTCGGATTTTCCGGGGGACAGAGAAAGAGTGCAGAGTTGAAGCTCTGAAAAAGAGTCTGGGTAGAATTGAGAGGGGAGTGGGCTGCGGGTTGTGAATGGTACCCTTTGTACAGCTCTTACTCAAGCACGTGCTCCAGCCGCAGCCACTCAACCGCTTCTCTAACATGAATACAGAAAAAAAATACTTCCAGTTTAAATAGAAATTTCCAAATTCAACAAAACATCTTTTTGATTGCTGTCAAATTTATTATTGCTATTCGGTTTTTTTATTCATTTATTTTTGAATTACTTCTTCTAGTAATCAATTTTCTTCTTACAACAATATTTTTTTTTTCTCTCTGAAAAAAATCCATATTCCTCTCGAGTGTGAGATATTCTGTGACCCATTTCTTTGAATTTACCAGCGATAGGAACAATGCTCGGGACTCATATCGGTTTCGATCTTTTGTTTGGGCCTTTTGTTTGAGATTCTGCTCCTTGGATTCCTTTTTTTTCGCCGTTGGGTATTGTTCGGGAGGAGCTGCAGCCAGGAAAAAAAATGCGGGGTCCTTGGATAGCGTGCAACCCTCGAGCAACGACATCGTCTGGATCTGAGTCCCAACGATGGGTGGAATTAATGAAGGTACATTGTATCTAGTCATTTAATGGCGCGTGAAAAATCGATGGGTTTTTTTCAAGTACCTAATATAATGGATAGTGATTTTTATCCCGATAAAAAAATTATCGGTATCGATCAATATTAAATATCGATAGTCTATATCAAACTAGCGATCGACTCGAACGAAAGACAGGGTGAAAGATAATCATCGAGTCGATGATTTCATTCCTTTTTTTATTTTTATTACTTGTAGGTTATCTATCGTTATTACTGTATAGGTCTTGCTCACTCCTCGTCTTCTGCATTAATTATAGCCGGATTACCTGCAAGTCTAGTATCCGGTATATATAATACCCCGGACCAATCGAAGGCCAGCAGATGCCACTGATATAGTAGGGGATTTATGACTCGTTACGCCAATGTTGAGATCGAAAAAACATTATTTCTCGCATTGATCATGCCGCTGGATCGCACCAGGGCTGTACTTAAAGTACTTTGCGGCGATCTTTTAATCCTTGTTGAGGCTAGACTGCGCGACGCCGAGAAAATCTTATCGGACATTTTTTTTGCATACATTCTTTCGCTGCGAGGGAGAGCCTGAGTCACTCTGTAAACTTTGAACGTACGATGGGGGAGAAATATACTGATTTGTATTGGGCGATTGAAAAAACAATTTCTTGGAAACAATTAGAAAAGTTCTGGAGCGCGATAATCATTCACGGTCATGTCAAACATTCAATCAAATCTACTCTTGATAAACCGTGCTGCAGCACGGGCAAAAATTTATTGTAAAATTAAAAAAATTACTATTTCTTGGTGGAATTTTTATGAGAATAAAAAAATAGAGGTAGATTTGGAGATGATTTGTTTGTCGTGTCGGCCATTTCGTCCATTATCATTTTTTGTCTTTACCCTCAATTATGAGAATTAACATTAAAAAAAATCGTTGAACCCTCCTGAGACCTCCCATGATGAATTAATTCGCGGTTCTTCGCGTTCGACAAGTGCAAGGTGCACACAAAAGGGCGGGGAGAAATGAGAAGAAATAAGAAAAACTCGAAAGGGCAATTTTAATATTCATCACCCAGCAATCGTAGATGTTGGAGACGGAGGAATACGAGGAAAGGAGAGAGGGTTATCAAGTGAGGTTCCACCACCTCCGCCTCCCGACGACCCACCGCAGAGGGAGCACAAGACGTTCTTGTCCGAGAGGCCATTTCGATCAACTCCCAACGTCCATCACCGGAAATTAACTCCACCAAAGAAATGTCCACCTGATCGGGTTTCACATTTCTCAGTCAATCGAACATTGATGATCCTCTCGATGTTTTTAGAACCCGTGAGGGGATATAAATGATGGAATTCTCGGTCGGGGCAATAAACTTGGGAAATAAAAATAATGGAAACGTGAGGGAATTTGTGAATTTTTTATCATTTTTCTCACTATTCTAAACGATATCTGGCCGTTTATATCAAATTTTTTATATTTCATTTCGTTTAAATTTAGCTTTCATTGGTAATTTTATTATGCGGTGAGACAAAGAGTGAATTCTTATGGAATATTAATTTATTTGAGAGAATTATTTGTGTTCAAAAAATGGTATCTCTTTGATCGAATAATTTCTAGATGAACCTGTTTGGGTTTTAATTATGCTGATCGTGATATCCTAGATGATAATTATTTTATGTCATTGCGGCCGGTAAAACGCGTTTCTAACCTCGCTTCGCTCGGATAAAAACGCGTTTTCGGCCAGACATAAAATAGCATCATAGCCACGGCGAAAAAAGTGATTGTGACGCATGCGCGTTATAATCCTCGTCTCCGACTCGGACTATAAAGTCGCATTCGCCAGATTCCCTTTTTCCGTCCTAGGCGTGAAATATACTATTATTGCTATATTCTATTGCGTGAATTCATGATTATTAAAGCGGGGAAATTTGGTATTGAACCGGAGGCCAGGGAAAATAGGAGGACTGATGGGAAGAGGCGAGGGGTTTGACACCCTCTAGTGACGTCGGGCCCAAAACAAGGACCCCACAGGGTGAATGGACAGACTCGGAGGACAATTAGGCATTCGGGCCTTGACCTGCCAAGAGTACACTCCTTTGACGATCATCCAACGTAGCGTATTTCGTACACTATTGTCGCGTGATTTCAGAGCTTGTATTTTATTGTATCTTATTCGATTTATTCTAACTAAATATAAAAACTCCAAATGAAAAGTATTTACTACATTATTAATTCTGTGGAAATCTCACCTTTTCTTGAGAGAAGAATTTCGATTAATTATTCGATATCAATTATGATTGAGAGAACACATTGGAGGTCATAATTGTAATGATAATTTTTTGGAGCAATATAATTATAATGATTATAACCAAATAGGAAATTTGTGGAAATGAATCGAAGGAGGAAATATACTATGGAAAAATTGAATATTTCGCTTAAGTAAATAAATATTCGGTAAAAAATACATTGTCTTCTCCACGTGTACAACTCCGTATTAATAATTTACATTTTTATTAAAATTTCAAAATAAAAACTAAATTCAAATAGAATTGTTCCGCGAAAATTAACTAAAAACTCCAGATAATTCAGGGGATTTCGTCTAAAATTATTCAACCACATATGCCTTTGTTAATCCGTATAAATAAATTAGCGAAGTGAAAATGTGATCAAGTTAGAATTTATCGAGTGCAATAACCGTCCGCCAAATTTATGATTTCAATAACTAAACCGAAAAGCCCATTAGCATCAGTACTAACGCGCAATGCAGGTGCGATAAAAACAAATATTAATTGAATTAAATGTTTTTTGCCTCGACTATCGTAACGCTGACGTGATGTAAGCCTCTGTGGGTACGTAGTTTTACTCGGAAATCACGTTTAACTGGAAAAGCACGCGCTAACGAGGTGCTGACTCTTTTTCAAGATAAAATTCAATACAGTGGGTTTGTAGAAGTGTCGAGGAAGGCGTCTTGCGCTCACTTAGCAGTCGATACGTCACCTTTTGGCTGATCTATTGCGACAAACAAGTACTAGTACGAGTGTTTCATTTACTTGTGATGGCTTTTAAAAAACTCGTGTGAGAGTAGAAAAAGAAAACGCTATGTTTCAATTCTGGAGGTGTTTCAAAGGTCACGTGAGGTTTTTTGAAATTATAGGGATTGAGGATTGGGCGATTTCTATCGGTTTTTTTTCCACTCGTAACTGATAATTTCAGGGGATTGTTCAGGGTAATTCAACGTGATTATTCTTTTTCTTCGAAAGTGTTTGTTGAAACTAATTTCTGTAGGATGCGGCGGCGAAAATGATGATAAAAACCCCATTGGATGCACTTTGTAACCGGAGATGTGTCTCGTAGCGCTGAGGACAGCATCGTCTCGAGTTTCTAGGCTAGATGAAATCTAGAAAGATTCAAAGAAATATATACGGGAAATGGGGAATGCACAGGGGGCAGTAGAGGGTCGAAACAAAGGATCCATTAAGTACTATCACAAATTTCGGTTATGTAATCTGGCTAGATTTACCCGTCTGGAGATACTAACTGTCCCATTAATGTCAGTTCATTTCTTTAATTTGATATTCAAAAATTATACCACGAACTTAGCTGTGATATTGACATACGTAATCACCTTTTATTCCACTGAATTAACGAGCAGTGACCATTAAACACTCAAGATATTGCCCCAAGCAAACAAATTACATTTCTTCATTCGTCTTCGGTGTAAACACGTGTATCCCCGCCATCTAGATACAATCTTGTGTCGTCTGAGGGTTACGCATTATCAAGAGACACAAAAAATTGATTTTTCTACTACTCTTTGGATGTACAAAAAGTGCAATTCCCTCTTGAGTATTTAAAAGTTTTTATAAAACACTTCCACTTCAAACTGAAAGGGGAAAATCGCTCGTTAAGTCATCGCTCATCGTTCAGCCTCAAGATAAACACATCGAGTGAAAAAAATTTTAAAAAAAAACCATGTAGAATAAAACGAGAGGAATGAAAGCAATAAAAGACTGGACAGTCGTTCCCTCTCGAGAAATGTGACGAACGCTTGAGTTCAAGTGTTATGTTGGATGTAGAATCGATTGAGTACCCAACGAGAATGAGATAAAATAGAGTTTAAAGAGCAATTGTTTTATCATCTTTTGAATTCTTTCGTGAGTAAAATGAAAACAAGTGGGTAAGAATTCGAGATAATGGCAATACAGCTAAATCAATTGTATCTATTTGGCTGTCACTGGGATTTTTAGGGTGATTAAAGTAGTGAAGTGAAGTCATTTGATTTCAATATTATTAACTTATCAATATTGCAAATTTTATTACGCACATTACTGATCTCACTGGGGAGTCCTTAAAACAGGTGGAAAGGCAATATTTTATTTTTTTTTCAAGACTCTCCCTGCAGATTGAAAAATTCTAGTGGTTTTTTCTCTGGTATTTTTTCCGGTAGAAAGCAGTTTTTTCAAGTAAACACTCTTGAAAATTTTTCTCACTCATAACTTTTAAAGAATTTTCTATTTCATTATTCCAAAAAATGTAATAAAAACGGGAAAAAGCTTCTAAATATATTTTGGAATTTTTATCATTCGAGATTTCAGTTCGTCTTGATGTTTGAAAAAATAGTAAAATTTCCCCCATTCTCCAGAGAACTTATTCCAGAAAATTTATTCGGAGTGAATAAGATAAATTCAAACAACTCGATGAAATTTCCATTCCCTCATACATTCATATATTAAAAGAAATGACAATTACGGGCGCATAATGAAATGAAAAAAATGTTAAGTGGCAAAATGATGTTTCAGTTTCCATAGAAAGTAATCGAGGCCTGCAGCGGCTGTTGCCATGTATGGCTGACTCGTTCCTATAAAATTTCTCCGTACCCACAAAGTGGTGGACAAACGAGTGTATGCGCGTGCAAAAAAACCGACAACTGTTGAAAAAATAAAAAAATTGTTCGGGGGAGAGAACTTCATGAAGTATATGAGACGGTGAGAGTGAGAAAGAAGATGTTACGCGGAGGCGAGATAAATCGCATCCAAGTTAACGCGAAGAGACTTGGAGCTCATGCCACACCCTGAGAGCGTACCTGGTCAAGGGGAAAGAATAAAAGTTGGGGGGAAGAGAGAAAACAACAAATTTTCAAAGAAGAAAAATGTCGAAAGTACTGCTGCAAAAATGTGTGGGCTCCTTGTGCTTCTTCTTCTGGAATTATTTATTAACTATGTATGCGCTTGTACATGGTGTACAGTTGGGTGTTTCGGAGAGTTTGAAAATAAATTTTAACGCTGGCATAAGTTTTTTTTTTTTGGGCATCTGGGGGTTACGTATGGATTCCTCGAGACATCATCTCGGGTTTCTTGGCCACGTACATGAAAATGTAGAGAATAAATTTGTCTGGGCAAATTGGTACCCACTATTTTTCAATGTTTCTACCATGTTTGGTCTTATTTACGGCAAAAAAATTTCGCGCTTTCAGCATCAGTTTTATATATAGGTGGCTGGAGATGGTGAATGGGTTTAAACATTTTCATTAAAGGGGACGGTGGGATAATGTGGACATGATTTTTAAATGATATCACGAGACAGCTTTTGAATAGTTTTAGTTTTTTAGACTAAAGAAAAAATAGGGGTAAAATGAACTCCTTAATTATTTTTTCAATCATGAAAATTATCCTATCATTATTGTCCCCTCGATTTGCAGATATTCAGGGAAAAGTCAAATTTTCAAATTGAGTTCAATAGCGTGTGTCCCGCAAAAATGCGGGAATGAGTCACTCCGTTGTTGCTTTTTTATGAATATCTCAAGATGTGAGAGAGATACCGAATTTTCTCTTCACTTCTCTTCCGTAGAAGAAAAGGGGAGCTGACAGAAATGTATTTACAAAAATTTCGCTATCTCTCTTGAATTCAGGTATATTCATTAAAAACTGGCAGAAGCCAAATTTAATCACACCTCTTCATCATGTTTACTGCATGCCCATGAAGAGTGAGTGAAATTCGATTATTGTCATTGTTTTATCAAATAAAAGAATGACTGCTTAGGGATAACCAAAAAATTGTCCTTTTTTACTCCAGAAGGTTTTTAAAATTTTGAAAGGAAAAAAGTGAGAAAAGGGCGAATTTTTAATGTAAAGCTCAAGCTTTACTGATCGTTCAAAGGAATATGGCATTCTATAACATACCTGTTATAAATTTGACGATTTTCCATTAATTTTAGAGAAATAATGGAGTTAAAACCTGCAGTTTATGCGGATTTTTCATGAGAATATGAGTATTCAAAGAAAAAATTCCTCGAAAATCCATGAAAAATGAGAATTTGCAATGAGAAATTTAATTAAAAACGTTGAATAAACCTTATTCGTGTACAGATTGTGTAAAGATTAAAAAGTCGGTCATCAAACCACTGTGGGTTTTTTTCCCAAGGCGCCGAGAGTTGAATACCTCGAATTAATCGACTGTGACAATCACGATTACATCCTGAGACGTGCCCATCATTGGGTCACATGTCCAGAGATAAATCAGCCCGATTCCAAACACTTCTCAGAACAATTCAATGAGTCCCTCTAAAAATAGTCCCAGATTTAGTCGATATTCCCAGAAATTGTGACAAATGCACTGAACAATTATCGCTGAAGTGCATAATGAACCCGACCCATGGCGAAACCCTTGGACATTCGCATCGAATATCTTTTTTTTCTGTCACTCAATTACATTTGACGGACAATATACCCCGGGTAAATATAAATCGCAGTTGATCACAGTTACCGCAGTGTATCGATTAATTCTCAGAGTCAGTCGCTGGTCAAGGCGAGGGTTATATACTTGTACAATGTACATATGTGCATTTCGTTGTGTCTCACCTTGCCCTTCGGCATTCTGCCCACCCATACAATCGATTAATCCCCGCCGAATGTTTTTGAAACAACTTGGGGGGATATGTCATGCGAGAATATGATGCGTAATTAATCATAACGCGTCTCATGGGTCAGTGATCCAACAATTGAGTTCATTTCATTTAATAAAATCAAAATTGAAAAAATCACTGAATTAATCCGTCATCAATCATTCAGCATTTTTGCCCATTAATTCACCATCTCGGATTTAATCTCCCTATTTTTTAACTCTGGATGACTCCATATTTTTGTAAATTGCCATCACAAGTACAACGTCACTTTATTTCACCTGAGAATTATTTTAAACTGAGTTAGGAGATTAAATTTTTCGCTTGGTAGATGTGTTTTTATTACTTCTCCATTGTTTTAGCGGAGGAGAAATCACCATGCAAATGTGCACGTATGATTTTGGGTTCATATGGCAGGCCAAAACTCGTCTGTAAGGCCTTTGTTGGCAATCTGTATGTTTCATTTTTTTTCATCATTTCGGAGTTGTTTTCTCCTCTGGTGCGTTTTATTATTATATTTTTAGGACTGAGTGTTTAGCCTACGTCGGCACGCCCTAGGCCTCTCCTGAGACTGACAGACTGAATTTCGAGGGCAAATTTATTCTAATTCAACTGCTTTTTCTCCTCTCCAACGAGATACCTGATGCATTTATTTATTAATTTTTTTTATCTCCTCGCTGTTCACAAAATTATTTAATATTTGTGATAACCTGTTATTGTCGAGCAACAAAGTATTAAAGTCGTCTGTAATAACTTCCCCTACCGCAGCAATTACGGTTAATTACTCTCAAAATGTATGGCATGTAAATGACGGGCACCGAAGAGTAATGCGTAATACTAAAAATTGTCAGTGTAATCGACAGGTAGGGCATTGAAATATTTATTCCCGTGTCCTCGATTTCACCTCTTCTTCACTCTGTAAAATTCCTCGAAGGTCGGCCTTATATCATTCCCCCGGCAACACCCTGCACTTTTCATCGACACGAATGCACATCAATCCTCGACTGGCTCCAATTTTTTCGCATCGTTTCTCACCTAAAAAAAAAAAATAAATAACAAAACCGGTATACGTGACTAATTATTACGCGTACCTGTCGAAATTTCGCTTTGCACTTCGTTATACCTGAGATGTTACCTTCTTTCAATAATACGTAACTATATGTACAAGCGGGGTAATTTTTCACGTGATAAATTTCAACCCTCAATTTCCATCCACGATCCATTTCCAGAGACGAATAATCAATTAAAACCACCACTCGGAGATATTACTTTGGATTTTTTAATTACAAAAAATGTAAAAATTACGATGAAGCTTTGTAGAAGAGTATTTATCTTTTGTCGGATAATTCTCCTGGCAGCATGACTTGTCACGTAACTTTTTCCAACTTTTATCCATCTGTAAAAGAATTGTGAAGTACAACGGAGACTTTTCCATTACGGGTTTGACATCAAAGTGCACCAGGAGACAGCTTCACAGAGTCGTTGGGTGTCAAGTTAAATTAGACACATGAAGGGACAAAAATCTGCACACGATACCAAGACAGAAGAGAAATTGACAAAGAACGAGTTAAATTCTCCGGAAGAAAAAAGAAAAAAATTTCCCATTCTCTGCGACATTTATCATGCACCTCTCATATCCTCATATAAATGAACCCACATTGAGGTCGACGACACCTCGAGTTTCCACATAAAACAACAGAAAAAACATCTCCGAGGAGATGTACACCGAAGGTGCGATGAGGTGTTTAAACTTGGATCTTTTTTTTATCTCCTCATTGGGGTTTGTGTATGGCTTTGCACGACGTCCGTGTCAATGCTTTGAGTAAATACACGGATTGTGTCGAGTTAAGTGTCCCTTCTATCTCCGGAATTCGGGTATACAGCACCTTTGGACGTTACCTGGCAGAGAAACTGATAAAAAAAAGGCATTTGAGGGATTGAACTGGCGGTGAAAACAGCTCATCGTCTATTTATTCTTCCGCAGCATTCAAATGACGTTGGAATTTTTCCAAAAAATTAAGGGAAAAGAGAAACCCGGTGAATTAATTCATGAGAATATGCACCGGGGACGACACAATTGACGCCTCCTCGTTCAATGGTAATCCCCGTTCTCATTAGCATTTCATACTGGTGCACCACTATAATTTTTTATTTTCTCGTCACGCGTCCCAACCCCTTCCTGTGCATTTTGTGACACATCCTGTCGAGGAGAAGTCTTCCTTTTATCCGAGGGAGTATCATCAGGGCCATTCTCGTCCGATCGCATTATTTGCTAGACCCTCACTCGATCGGTATCGATTAATTGAACGGAAATTTTGCGGTGATTGTTCGCCTCGTCGTCAAGCGAACCCCTACAATTTGTTCTCTAATTGACAGCCACCCCAGAATAGATCGACGCTTGAATCAACGGCATTAATTCCACATCTTATTGCTTTTTTTTTTATTATTTTTCATACGTTGCTGGATCTGTGATAAGATTTATGCAACAAGTAGCTCGTCATGTAATCAAGCCCCGGTTGGAGCCGGGTTTTCGCCCGATTATGTTCACTCACTGCGGTATCCACCTACGCAACAGCAGTTCGACGTATCTCCAGGTAGACTTCTTCGTTGGTTTATTTATCCCACTTTCCTTGTGGTTCGTTGGTGTAGGTGGAGGTATTTCCGATGCATAAGACTGAAAAAGATAAAAGAAGGAATTAATCCGACGTACATTTTTTATTTCGACTAACTCGCGAACGGTAGAGTCAAATTCATCATTTTTTTTTTTAATTCCAAGGTATTAATTCAAGCTTTAAAGCAAAATGTGATGGGTGTAAATTAGATCGTTGGATTTAGGGAGATCGGCGGATATAAATATGAAAGTGTTAAAAGGGGATTTTTGATGTTTCGTCTTGGCGTCGAGAGGCGCATGAAAAAATACTTCTATTTAAATTTCAACCTTTAGAATAATAGCTGTGCACATTACATTATACAAGATGCAGATCAGCCTACGAACTCTCACATCTCCAAGACAAGTGCGGGCGTCTTGCGAAAGTCCATACACAATTATGATATCACAGATTTTTGCATTTTTTTTCCCCCTGAGATGGCATGTACCGATGTAAATAAACAGCGTTGGTCTCCGATATGGTATCCCTGCGGTGGATTCGCAGGAGGGATAAAAGGTGACTAATGGAACCCCACAAAAATCCACCTTCGGATTGATCATCAGTCAAGGCGTCTAGGGGGACCCCGTAGTCATTGCAAAATTACCTTTCTCTCGTATCTCGTAGTCTTGGCTGTCAACGATCTCCATCGTAACACCTACAAACCCATTGTTCGTACGATGTCTCATAGTGAAACGATGAGTCGCTCTATGGACGCGTGGCACCCACCAATTCGGAGGTGTGCCAGTGACAATGCCAGCCCGAGGCTTGTTTACTCTTGAATTGACTAATCAGGGACTAACCAATCACCATAAATCTCTAGTGAAGGTAAAACCGTCGTTTCTCCACGTCTCGTTAACCCCTGAATCAATTAAAAATACCAATTACGTAGACATGCGACTATTTTTTGTATTGGCATAAATAAATACACCCGGAAACATGATTTGTTTGAATATTTTAATTATACACTAAAAATAGGTTATTTTAAGAAGTTGGGAGAATATTTATCGGAGTAATTCAATGAGCTTATGATAAATATTTCAGCTCACTGAATAGTTGTAAAAATACTGCTGAAAATGATACTTCTTATCAGTGTTCTTACTTACTTTTTAAAAATTTCATTGATACTTGCGAAAAGCATTATTTTTTCACTTTTTAGAAGTATATCCGTAATTTCGAAGTCTATACTTTACGAATTCCTATTTTGTAATTGTGACTGAAAATTTTAGGGATCGCTGCTTTCTCCTACTTCCAAATCTTAAAAAAAGGTCGAACAAATAAAGTTGAGTCGGTGAATGATCCAAAAACCTGAAAAAGAAAAATAAAATTTATCTTATCCTATTCGTGAATATTCATGTTCTACTGAAAATGGAATCAAGTTCTGAAACTCCGATATCACTGTCCCTGATAGCTCATGGAATTTACATAAAACTTGAATTTTCATAGCGATTTCCTTACATTTTCTACAAGAAATTCACATCATTTAAAATTTTTTTGAAGAATCCAAAAACTTCTGACATAGTGTAAATATACTTTTCAAAAGTTTTTCAGTTTACTGCTGGTAAGTATTCTTTGAAACTTATGAAAAATAAGATTTATATTTTTCAGAAGTTTTTATAAAATTTGGGGTAAACTATTTAATCACATTAATGTTCAGATTTCTTATAAAAAAGAAAAGTGTTGGGATGAAAATTTTCTGTTCATGTCCTTCAAGAGTAGTTTGTTGACTGGCCAGAAATCAGTAATTTTCAGAGTGTAATTGAATCCAAGAAGATAATGCATCCATTTCCTGCGGAAATCTATCAATAATAAAATATATTTCTGATTTGAATACAGAACATATTTCTACTATCTAAATAAAGTTATTTATCAGATTGAAATAAATTTTTTTTTCTGAATGCACCTGGTGTCGACGCAAGTCGTCTCAATCAGCTGGAAGGCGATGAAAAATACACCCAAGATGGTGAACACACAAGACTGGACACTAAACTCCAGAGTCTATGTAGTGGATGGGGAAAGGATGATGTTAATGAGCCCAGACTACCGGATTCCGTTGAGACTTGTCCCAGAGCTCATGGAAAACAGATTCTATCTAGCCGACCCTTTATTCCTCACTATAGAGACTCGAGGGCCGCGTATCATGCATAGAATTTCGAACAGATGAAAATTGAATGAATCATTCATTCCATCTTCCGTTCTTTCCAAGCGAAAAATAGCTCGAAATGTAGAAAAGGTTGGGAATTATAGAGATGGTAGAGTAATGCCGAGATTAATACCCAAGGGACTAGAGGGGATAGATAGATAGATAAGAAGAAACGGTGCCTCCCGCCTTATTTATGGTCCTATGAGGTGTGGCGTTTCGTATTATCAAAATCCATCGGCTTATCGTGCTTCCGTCCAACTGGACAACATCACCAGCGGCATACTCTCAAGTATTCATGGATAAATCCCAGATGAAGGTGGTCTTTTCCGCCGAAAATTCACATATTTCGTAAGTTTTTTATATTTTTCAGGTTTTTAATTAATTAAAGTTTCGTTTCCCCTGAATTTATCTGAAATTTGTCAATAGTGAAGGCCTCACCCATAAAATTGGTCGTAATTTCCTGTGCAGATCGAGTCTAATTCTTTCAGTTAAACCCGCCATTATTTTCCCCTGTATCCAACCATTTCATTTAATCCAATCCGTGAATTAACCGAGAGTGCAGTAACGTGTTATACATATATTTCGTTACCTTTACGAAATTCGGGGCCTTGAATCGCCCACGTGGACGAGTTTGGAAAGGTCCGTGTGGACCACCTCGACGAACAAAAATATATAAAACTCTGTACAGCAGGAGAGAGAGAGATACCGACATTTGTGCGCTAGTTTTTCAATCGAATATACTCATCCCTCACACGTTGCAGCCTCCGAAATAGTAAATGTATTTTAGTGCTACACGTGGGCACTACTATGTTTATTATCTATTCACAGGGGCACGCTTTCACATTCAATCATTGGTTTTTTTCTCGGCTGAAATGAAAAAAAAAAATGGTTTGTCAGATCGAGTGCACGTTTTCTATTGAAAAAAAAATGCCTAAATATTTGAAATGCTCGACCATGCGTGATAATTCGTGCTGTTATTTAGCGCCATTGAAATTTCATGGAATAATGAAAGTTTTCGTGAATAACTACGCGGGAAGTATTTTTTCATTGCTGAGAGAATTGACAAAAAAAAAGGGGAATGATAGTGGAAAAAAGCCTGTGAAATTGAATCGAAATTTGTTCCTGGGAAGACTGAAGAAAATTGCATCCACCTGTCACCACGTCTTGGCCTTTTGTGACTCTCGACGATATCCTAGTAAGGAATGGTAGCCGCAGGTAAAGGAAGAGGTCGATGACCTTCGATAGGAGACGAGTTATACCGCATGATTTTTCTGAGAGGGGGACTTTCATCTTGAATCGCTATAGTATCCTTCAGCTTTTGAAATCCCGGTGTTTTTCAAAATGGGGAAAGATCTCGGGGAGTAAAAGGAATCACCCCCATACGTCATACCCGTGGATTTTCCAGTAATATCTTTTCTGGATGCTCACACGTACCGATTGGCTATACGGGAGATTCCTTCCGCCTGCACTATGTCTTATTATGGGGGGATGCTATCTATACTGCATACTGATGGATATCGATCTCCTAAGGAAGTCGATCAGGCCGACCCAGAGAAACTTTCCACCCTGGAATCTTCCAGGAATTCTTCCAGTGGACATTCATTATCTCGAAAATCCCTAGAACCTGGAAGTTTCCAGGTAATTATTGCGGAAAAAATAATAAATAATCAGGTGATTTAGTGATTATTTGAAGCAATTGGAATTTTCATGACGATAAGGTAATGAGATTAATCCAAAAATATGATAATATTTTGCGCAGGTATTTCGCAATTAGCATAAAAACCTTAATTTCATTAAATTTTTATACCGACTAATAACTGCGATAAGGAGAAAATCGCGGGGAACTCGAAATGTCAATGGAATTATTCCGCCAAAAAGTGCGTCGAATTGAATCTCCAATTTATTTAAACTTGGGGACAAATTTTTGTCCATAACATGCGTGAAATATTATCACTGAACAATTTATGCACTCCTCATTCATTAATTGGGAATTAAGATATTTCCGAGAATATTTCAATATTTTAAATAGCGAGAGGCTCATTAAAATATATCCCAGTGACACCGAGCGCCTTAATTACCGCGAGCATCCTCGAAAATTAGCCGTTAGTCTGTGTACAAGCGTCACACAAATTGTTTTTTTGGTCGACGGAGCATGTCTCTTGATTATCGACGATCCTCGTAAGATGGTTTCGCAAGTTTGAGTCACCGAAAAAGGTGGCGAAACTCGAGAGAGTTTTAACGGTGATTCCCCGGGTCGTCTTGCCCTTATTGGTCACGAGTGCCGAGAGAACCGAGCAGTTGAATTTCTCCTCAAATCGGAATAGTGAATGAAGACTAGCTGATCGTCTTCATTCGCACGATCAATCATCATCACCACTGCAAGCGGATCTTATCTCCCATAACTAATTGCGTGACGATGAGCAGCGGTTGGACCTGCAAACTCGATAAATGTCGAGAGAATTAAACTCAAGTCAGACGGTTATCCATTTTAAAACACTCATATCCCAACCTAATGAGGAAATTAATAATCAATCTCTCGAGCGGCGTTTAATGTTCTTCTTGGTTTGTGTTGCAGGAAATAGTAAAGTCAGAGGAACAATGATGTGGATACGTGTCACTATGATGTTGAGTGCTTTGGCACTGACAGCGGCCACAGGGGACTTTCGTCACATCTCGTACGAAGGTAAGAAATGAGAAATGTTTTTTTTCAGTGTCCAGTAGTTTTATTTCATCATTACGGAGTTAGAAAGGGAAAATCAGCCAGCGAGTTTTTAATTGGTGGCATTTAATTTTCAATTCACTTTCTTTCGATAACCTCTCGATAATAATGACAGAATAATTAATTTTCAAAGTGATTTCTCTACATTACAATTAGACTAGCCCATCGTCCTCTATCAATCATCTCAGCTTTCTTCATCCACTGTACTTATTATCTACCACTTAAAACACGGAGAAACTGTGGATGCGCGGGTAGAAATAGTCGTCGATCAAATGTTGTCCAGCATGGGTTACCGTTGGCGTTCCACTTTGAAAAACAGGACCTGCCAGTTTTCTACAGCTACTACATCTTCTTTAAGCCTGGCCATTAGTTTTCATCATCATCTTTCGCGAGTGAATAAAAAAAATAACTGACCGCTCCCACGGAGTTCCACTCCCTCCATAGAAAATTCATAAATTGAACGATTTCGCTCATAATATTTATACTCATTTCGTTCAGATGAGAAGTATTACAGAATTATCCAATCAAATAATGTGAGTAAATACGTGAAAAGGTGAAATCACCTAAATCCCTCAGCTTTCTACAAATTGAGACATTGCAGATAAATCCACCCACTCTTCTAGATAATCAAAGAAAACATCGGGGTGCACTATAAAATTTATGGGAAAATTGGATTGAACACAGTGAAAGCACCTGAAGTTGGATTAAACTCATTTACTCGTGAAGTATCACTCCATTATATTTTACTTTCCTTCTCCAATGTGGCTAATTTATTTAATTAATTCCCTTGAATTACTATGAATTTTGATTGACCTGAAAAAATAAAATTCTCATTACTCTGGTTTTCCAAAGTTGCTGGTGATGAGCATTGCGATTGGAGAAAGCAGGCTTAAGATACTGCGCACATCGGCTATTTTTATTGGGAAGTTATCGAGTGGGCATTAACATATTGATGAAGATAATTCGATACCTATTGGTTTGCTCCATTATTCTTGGCCTTTGGCCGATCCTGCGACTAATCCCTGAAAGGCTCCCTCCAGTTTAGAGTATAATTTTATCGTACCAATGCAGAAAGGGATCTCGAGTTGTCCGTGACGTTGGTAACCGCGTCGATAGTCATCATTGGCAAACCCGACGGCTTTTCCCCGGGTCACGTTCATTCTTGTCCAGCTGTATTATCCTTGCGTTCTAAATCTAATGTTATTAAAAGCTGTCCCGAGAGCCGATCGTTTACGATATCATCGTAGAGAACCCGGGCGGTATTATTATCGCACGTCTCGAAATCGCCGAGGTCTACTTCCGTATTGGATATTCACCGCACTGCTTGATGATTAGGAGTTGTAAAAATCGAGGTTCACTAGAAAATAGGACAATTTATGCTGGGAGTGTGGATAAGAGTCTTGAATTTCTGCAATGAGACATTGATAGCGACGAAGCCATTATTCAAAGATCGATATACGAGATGAACGTGAAGACTGAATTTCAGAATTGCCGATATCTCCAGGCTCAACGATGGGATTTTGATGAGGCACATTTCATTTTGAAGATTACAACAAAAGCTTAAAAACCAATTGACAAATTATGAAATTCACTCTGCCAATCCAGCTTAGCTATCGTTGATTGAATCCGTCCGCTACTGGATTACTCAAATCCACGCTGATTCCTGTGGAATGCAATAATATCGATAATTCTTTCGTTATTGCCGCAATAATCTCGAGGCATTACTCAACAGGTGACACTCATAATAACATAATTACCGATATCTCGTCATTGGTATCGTTCTGTCACGCGTCACCGCCGGCAATCGCTCTCATCGTAATTGCATCCCAGAATTCGCAATCACCTTCACCTCAAAATAGACGCGACACTGGAATGTTAAACACTGGAATGATCCCATCGCCTATAAACCACCATTAATAACCCTGAAAAATTCAAATTCAAATAATCCCAGGGGCATATTGATGTATAAAGTACCGTTGAGCCATAATTCAACTTTAACGATTGTGCATGTCGATAAATTAGACAGACGCGTATAAAACCCGCGGGGACAAAAGGGACAAACCATAATGCTTGTATCCAAAAGCTACCGACCAGTTGTTTCCTTTAAAGATAAACACGACGAGTAACCGGGGCTTAGTGCTAACCGTTGTATATGGCCGGAATATACCCTACAACATACTCCGCATATGTAATCGCTCGGAAAAGTCGTTCTATCGCATCTCTACCTATGACTCCGCAACAGCACAAAAACCTTGTTCAGAATATTCATGACAGGTGGGATCCTACGACTCGTAAAATCATATTGACATCAAAGATGGCTACGGATCGCTCATTTATTGCAAATTAAACAGAAGCTTTTTTCCCTATTTTTCATTCAATGTTCCCAGAGTCTTCAACAATTTTTAATTTATAGCCTTCACTTACTGATTATTTTCATCCTGATCAAGATAATCTTTATATAATTGCATCTTTCGAAAGCATTACTAATCAAAAAGAAATTGTAATGATATGGAGAAATGGTGGCATGGAGAAATCACCAGATAAAAATAGGAAATTTATAATGTGATTTTCATCATTAGATGCGTTCTTCATTAACACCTCGAAGTTTTCTAAGTAATAGTATAATAGAGCACGTCATCTAATTTTCAATTTTTCTGAGTTATTATTCGTGTCAACAACTATCAAAAAGTCGCACTCAATTAGGTATATACATTGAGGGGGTAGACCGGCCCACGTCGACCTGGGGTTCATACCAGTCGCATCCCCGTCGCGAACCCTGGCTCGTGCTAAGTGCTGGTGAGGCTCGAAACTTTTTGTGAAAAAGTGCTTCACCATGCATCGAATTTTTGTAAATATCTCATAATATTGTATAGTTAATTATAAATTAACTGCTTTTTGAAGGAAAAACGAAGTAGGGGGCCTGTACATCTACATGAGCATCCACCAAAACAAGCGAGATGACTCCAAGAGGTTAAATTCATTAATAGTTGCTCAGTTCGGACACTTAGGATGTCTATTTATTGTAGGACATACCTCAAATTAAAAAAAAATCATGGAATAAGTTGGAAATGGAAGTAGCTCTAATATATTTTTACCAAAAATCGTCCTTCATTCCCCTATGGAAATCTCGTCTTGGCGTACTTCAGCAAAATTATGGTTTTTGAGCGCCCATTGAAAAAAAAACAATTAATTGATTGTCCACTATCCCCTATGTAACAGTGAAATTTAAAGAATTGAAAAGTCGAACTTGTTGTATTTATTATATGGTTATTGCAATAGTTGTTTTATTTCTTAAAATTGGCCGATGGGTTGGCAAATATGATTTTAGAAAATTTTAATTTTTTCCATAAGCCCTAAACGAATATTGGATGTCAGGAGAGAAACAGTTTAGACAGAGTATGTATTTATATAGTACTTGACTGCGAACATACCAATTTAGGATTCTGAGAACCAAAAGATGCAAGATGGCTGAATAACTTGGAATGTCTCATATTAAGGGTATTACGAAATGCAGATTACAATCATTGATTCCAAACCAATACGAATCAAAAAGGAATACAAATGGAGGAGATATTTTTGTAAACCAAGCAGTTGATGTAAATATTCGGTTTACTACAGACCACATATTGAAAATTGATTGGAAAAAGCGTTGTGTACTTGAATAGCTCTTCCAAAAGAACGTATGTCAAGTGGGAGTGGCAGCATATAGCACGCACGTGAACGAGACCGAGAGGCGCTCGACACATGGCTGTAAATCTCGTGGTCCTGTCGTAAATCAAGTGCATATTTTCCGCACGTTCGAGGTATTATGGGGATTCCTCGAAAGCTTCCCAATACGCCTTTGTATCGGGATTCTTGGGGCCTGGCTAGGTCAAGACTACAGGCGTGACGAACCGCGCGTCTTCGAGTGTCCAAGAATTTCTCACCGCCCTCTCTGCACTCCGCTGATGAGGAGTTCTCCAAATTGCCATTACATAGAGAGAGAATTGTCTCCGAATTCTCTGTTAACTGCCGGAGATGGGGGCTTTCCGAGGACTAGTTGAACCCGATGAGAGAATTGAGAGTGTACGTGGGCACAGGGACGGCACGCGCCTCTTACATCCCGATTGGGTAGCGAATAGTCTCGGGAGGACAACCCACGTTCACCACACCGTGGTCGAACATATATGTATATATAGCCGTCTGCACGTATAAATTTCACTTACTGCTTATATTTTCACTCATCCTTTTTTCTTATTATCGTCTCCACCTCCGTGTGCACTATGCACGTGGCACAACGGGCGGTATAATATACCACAAGCCCCATCCTGATGAATATTCATATTTATGTGATGTGATGCTGAGGTATTATTTTCATCCAGGATTTTCTAGATATCAATTTTATACGTGGGGCATTCAGTGAAATCCCCGGACCTTTTGTAGATGATCGAGTTGTCATCACGTGAAAATACAATTGGTAGAATATACTCGCAGAAAAGTTCGTCTTTTTAAAAAATCCAGTGGTAACGAAAGGTGTTGATTGCTCTCACCGTATAGTTTAGCAAATTTACCTTATGCAAATAACTTTTTGTTTATGGTAATATATAGAATACATTCTTTTTTTAATTTAGTTTTTCAGAAGTTAAATGTTATTAAATGAATTCAATGCATAAGTTGTGTATTTTCATTATCACCAACGAAAAAGCATAAATAATGAATATATATTGAATATATATTGAATATATTTACTGCGGGTATCCCCATTTGATGATTATAAATGCTTTAGCACTCGGTTGAGATTTCAAGTGAAAAACTTTGAAATTTTTGGGAAATAAATAAGAATATCCCTTTTTAATTTCATAACGGGCAATCGTTATATTTAAAATTGAAATAAATTGAGATAAGCTCGTACGTGAATATTTATACATTATGGTATGATAACTAATAGGTGGAATAACCACTTAACTGAATTTTCTACACGCGTGTGCTATTATACCGGTAATTTTTAGTAGCCGCATCTGGAAAAATTTTCTGCAACAACGATCACTGTTGACTTTGTTTCGGGTATGCTCGAGTAATAATTAATAGATCATTTGCGAGTATAATTCAGTGCAGAAGGGGGAGGCATTTCAAGGTATAAAAATCGCCGAAAATCACGCAAAGGGTATAATTTCCCAAATGGAGTTCCACGTGCTTCTTGTGGCTGCCGTCCTCGTCTTCACTAATCATGTAAGTTGTAATTATTTTTTTTCTAGTCAAAAATAGAAAGGCATGATTTTTTGTTATTTTCAAATCTTAACGGAAGGCTGAAGCGAACGAGGCATTGAACGCGATTGAGGGCCGCATCTCCGAAGTTATTAAAATTATTGACGATTACGGGATTTATTTAAAAAATGTTCAACGCTATTTCATAGATAGTTATCAAGAGCGAAAGGAAAATGCGACTGCAGAGGTTAACGCTAGTGTTCAAGCAATGGAAGTGAGTTAATTGAATCATGAGAAATGGCTGATGGGTTAAATTTATGAGCATTATTTCTCAACTTTTCAATTGCTATTTCAAGAATCAATTCGTAGCGGCTCAGAAACTCGAAAAAGACGTGAACAAATGCCGCAAGTCATTGACTGAACTCAATCAAAATGCTCTGGACAGCCATTTGGAGAGACTAAAAGAATGCGAAGACACTCATCTGCCGAATTACGCAATCGTGAAGAGTCGTGCTACCGCTTTGCTATCCGTGAGTAAATCTGGGAAATTACAAAAATAAAAAGATTTATATCTTTCTTTACCTCAAAGACTTTTTAATTTCCTCGAATTGTCTAAAAGCAGCGATTTTTTCTCCAATTACCTCGAAAAGTCAGTCATTTAATTAAACGATTTTTTAAATGACTTCCTATAATTAATGATTGAAAGTCTTCGCGTAAAAAAATAAAAATATCATGATGCCTTGACGTTTCATTATTTTCATAGAACGGAATGAGCTATCAATCGCAAGTTGAAAAAGCCAGCGACAGTTGCAAGAATGAAACTGGTTATGGAGCATGTGTTACGCGAGCCATGAATTCCCTGAATGCTAATACATTAATCTGGAGATCGCGGGTGATAAGAATGAAGAATCAAGAGGCGGAAGACACGGAGGATGCCAGAAGAGAAATGCCCATATGTTTGCGCTCCTCTGACAACAGATTC
>NW_011887769.1:636379-639263 GCF_000806365.1 Fopius arisanus | reverse complement strand
ACTCGTTGAATTTTTAAATGAAAATGTTTTCATCTCTGTTCACAATCAATAAAATAAATCACCGCAGCAACTAGTTTTTTCATTTCCAACCTTTCGAAGAATGGAGTTCACGCGTGACTTCATGGAAGCGTTTCGTTTCCGCATGCCGGAAACTCCAATGTATTTTCTTTGACACTCCGGATGATTATATAAGGAAGAAAAGAGGTCAGAGGTTTTAATTATCATTGAAGCTATCATGGAAATGGACTCAACACTTCTTCTCCGAAATATCTCTTTCCGGTCCGGGAAGCTCAATATTAACTGAGTCAAGCGTCAGTAAATTTTTATTGTAACACATATATTTGATTTTATTTCGCATGTAATTTAATTATTAAAAACTCTACCTGACATCTGATATAAAGAAACGTCAAACTTTGAACAGCAAGAAACGATATGAAAATTCTGTAGAAGGAGAAACCGTACCGCGCGCCACTTTAGGCGGACCAATAAGGAATCAGTGTTTCATGATTTCGAGATTTTCGAGATAATCGATTGTGTCAAGCATGTCCCTTTTATAACAGGATTCTTCAGTAACGAACCAGTTATTTTTTCACGTCATTCGTAACTCTTCATTTTCATCTTCACATGATACGGAAAACCCGTAAAAATATTAAAAATTGTTTCCATGGCAAAATTCGTTATCATTTAATATGCAGAATCTAATTTTCTTGGATCTTCCAGATAAATGAGGAATTGAAATAGAAATTGAAATATATCAAACCCATTTAATTGAAAATTCAGATAACTTTATGATTGAATCAATTAATTAAAGTGAGTCAATTTGGTTCTCAGTAAGAATTGGTCTTAAAAATTTTTCTCTGTAAATAGAAACTATTGAACATGTATTGTTTTACCAAAAACTGAGGAACCATTTGGGAACACATCTCACGTGCTCCTTATACGGAATTCCGGTGGCTCACAGCTATAAAATCACCATAAAATCAGCCTCTGGTTCATGAGTTGTAAACGAAGCTCTCAGTAATGTGCTATTTTTATTTATATATTTTTATCCACTTTATGGATTGCAGGCGTCAGTCAGACATTTCTGCGTTTAAAATAATGTCCCACCGGGTACTTCTTCAGAATTTATTCGGTGGAGAGAGAGAATCTCAACAAACCGTAAATAAAATCTCATCTTATTTCGTTATTGTAACCCTCTGGGGGACAGGGCTGCAGTGGGTGTCGAAAAAAAAACCTTTTCTCGAGAGGTTGAAGAACACTTGGAGCATAAAGGGCGTGCCGTACCGCGTAGAAAAGAAACAAGAAAAAAAGAAACAAGATGTCGGAAGATCTACCCGTATGCAAAATATTTTTTGGTTCTCCAGTTCTTTTGTTCGATCAAAGTAAGAGATAAAAAACAATGGAGAAATATATCTCGCATATTTTTATTATTTTTCTGAGACATTTTGACGTTTATATTATCCTTCCAGAGCAAAATCCGGGGAGAAAAGTTTCTTCAATTTATTTTACGGTCAAAATGATACTTTTTTAGCTGTAAAATACTTAGAGATGTTTCGAGAAGGTCAATGCCTTTCAGCATTCTCTCCATCACTTCTTCTTTATGCTCCCTTCTTCCAGATACGAATATTCCCTCTACCCTGGAGAATCCGGTAATTAAGGCAATCAAATAATACGCTGAATACCAATTACCGCGTCAATCAAAAACGATACAGACGAAAATCGGGAATTACTGTTTCGATTTTCAGTGGCTAATGCTTGGGTTCATCTCGGAAATAGTCAAGTACTAGTCTCCTTCGGAATCCGGTAATTAGCCCATCCAATTATCGCGTTGATCCGTGAGGATGTAGGCCCTTTCCAGTGGCGCCTCTTGTACACAAAAAAATTGAACAAAAAAAGTACCGAGCGAGTCAACAAAATCTGGTACGATACCGATTGGTAGTAATTGCTTATCTTACACACAGTCAAATTATTTATTTTAATCGAATGGTTTCTTCGCCTAGTTTGATACATACATTTTCGACTCCAATGATTTAATAATTACATGAAGTATCCGTGTGATAATAAAAAACAATCCTAAAAAAATATAATAAAATCCTTTTAATTTGCTTCAAATTAATCATTTGTAATTCTAATTGAACTCCCATTTCTATAAGGATAAGGCCCTTTTTCTCCCCTATTTCTCTCGTCCAAGGTCGTAATAAAGTGTAAGAGTGGTCGGTCTTACTCAATCGTTTTCCGTAATTAATCGGCGAAAAACCATGATTTATTTGATCAACGATTTTTCATCGGCGCAATCAAAGAACTAGATCGCATACGCAGTCATGCGATGACTGACCCTGAGATGCCCATCGAATAAAAAATCCAATCACGCAAATGAAAAAATATAATTTAATCGATTCCGGACAACATGGGCACGTCCTTGATTTCAACTTTCAATGGGTTGGTGCACTCGGTGGCATCGAATGCTGCGACATATCCGTCTGGCAACTTGTGCGAAAAAAAAACCGCCCGCATCTCAATCACGAAACTAATCCCCTCTCTTTGGCTTCTCTGGCTCCTTTTATATGGCGAGAAAACTTTTTCCTCTCTTACTGGTTCCCCTCATGTACCTTGTGTACAGAGCATTCACCATTATAGGGTCGAAGACCTGTCCAACCAGACGACGAGCTTCAGCTGCACCTTCAATACTAAAGAATGCACTTCACGTACACTGGAAATTTTTACCGTCGACACAACCATGAACTTGAACTTACTCCTGTTCATGGTAAAAAAACGAGAGAAATTACCACTGCATTGATATATACATCCAGAGAAATTATTTCCCTTGTAAAAAGTCCGAATGCATTTGACCGCATCCAGGCCTATAAAAATGTTTTTTTTTTTT
>NW_011887769.1:632422-635569 GCF_000806365.1 Fopius arisanus | reverse complement strand
AAAAAAACAAAAAAGAATGGTTGAAACCCCTGAAACCGTAAATTCCGTGTCACGCTAGCCATTCCCTTTGTCGAAAGTACTTCACCAGTAATTACAATCGAAAACCGATGCCAAGTGGTAGGTATTAATCGTCCTGTCGCCTGTAAACCCATTCCCGCGACATTTTATTATTATTTCTTTTTCACGCGAGTGAATTCGCGGGATTCCGGGGGAACTTGCGTGCGCGAGATAAACGACCACGGATCGTCCCATTCGGATCTGTGGTTCAGCGTTACTTCACGTACAGAAGCTGAACCAGAACTCGTTGTTCTCCTGGGTTCTCTCATTCTTCATAATTTTTTACTCGTCCCTCATCTCTCACCACTTTTTACCCATTTTCTACTGTCGTCGCCAACGTGCTGCTTCTTCTTTTATATAAAATCCCCTGACCTCTCTCGTATTACCGGCATAGTCACATTCCGACAAATCCACCCGTTCTATTTTCATCTCCAAACGAACAATGAACAACGTTGTTTATGTGTAAAAAAAAGATTGTAACGTACGTTACAATCCTTTTTTTAACTCAATTTGTTTGATTGTATCGTACGTTACAATCCTTTTTTTAACTCAATTTGTTTTATTGTAATGTACGTTACAATCTTTCCCGCGAGCTCATACTGAAAGTTTTCTGCTAAATTTTGCGGCGCGAATCTCGGCAATTTAGAACTAAACTGTTGGGAAATCATATTTACATTTCTATATCGCGAAGTGGTTAACTAGGATAAGCACCTCTTTTTCCAGGCCAATTATGGTAGATATCTCGGAATTGAGGAAAAATAACCGTATTTTCATAGATACCATTTTTGGAACTCTCATTCTCGTCTATAAAAAATATCCACACAAAAAATTACTATGTTCCTTCGATTCCGAGAGAACGACTGAAAACTAGAGCCGGAAAAATGTGCTTATTCTACTTTACCAGTTTTAACGATGACAAAATTACGGGAAATCTTTGTAGAACTCCTCATTGACGAATCCTTTAATTTTTTAAATTCATTCTCAATTTTCAGATTTTTATGGCACTAAAGCTGGAAAATATTGAAAATTTTAGAAATACAATACCTAAATTTTTAATCTATTAAAAATTCAATTGTATTTGATGCTGAATTTTCAAGCCGCGTGGGAACATCCAAACTTTCATTGAAAAATTAATTATTATTTAATATGAAAAGACCAATTTTCTATTATTTCCGAGATAAAGGGATTATTTACGGACCGTTATTAATTATTATTATATTCAAACTCATATAACTGAGAGCTCCAATTTGCGGCTTTCTTCAAAACTTCAAGAAATTTTTCACCGCGTAGTGCGATGTTCCGTGAACTTCCAAACAATTTCCTCATCAAGAATTCATAATGGGGAAAAATCTGGGAGCCTGTAAATTCGAGGCCAACTATTCCGCTTGAGATCCCACCGATTGTCAAAAATTAGTTCCAGTTTGATTTAAAAAATCGTAATAGTCACTAATGAATCGGTTTGTTGTTGAAACATACAATGACAGTGTTCTCAACAAATCGAGAAACTCTTCCAACTTGAAATGCCGCAATGAAAAAAACTCATCTGCATAAACCCTTCCCCGAAATGACTTCTTCACCGCAGAGAAAAATACCCCCTAATTACCTCACCGCATTTAGTTCTTCATCACTCTTGAAAACCCCAAGTACTCGATAAAAATTACTCTGACCTTGTGCAGATACGTCATCGTTCGAATTGCTATTCAATATATCTTCAACGAATTCCAGAAATATCGATTACACTGAGAGAAATAGTGTAAAAGAAGTCTAGAAAAGCACTATAGAAAAAGGCCCCAAAAGACGGTATTAAAAAAAAGTTGAATTTTGTGAAAAATTTTCGGAACTCGATTTGGAAAGAGAAAATCTGCAAGATTCTATGTTTCCCTGCAATTTCAGTAATATAAAAACATTATTAAAAATAAAAAATTGAACAAGCTATTTTTAATTTATTTTATTATTTACTAAACTTCGAAATTTCTTTATTCAAGAAATTAAATTAAATTAAATTAAATTTCATTTCATGTCACTTTGCCGTTTGTTAAAAAACGACTTATGCGTTGCGTTCAATTGACAAAATCAAGTTTTTTCATAAATTAATGAAATATTTAAAAAATTCCAGTTGCACACATATATCTTATTATATATTATAATCATTAAAACAAAACAGTGACTATTTTCGTTATACCTATATTCTTGTTTTAACAGAATATTTCAACAGTGTATATTTGATTTTTTTTCGTGCTTGAATTTATGGCGAAAAAATCTGTCCCTACAGGAAAATAGAAACTTGAAAACGAATGGGGATAAAAATAAAAAATAAAAAGTAGTGAAATGAAAGAGACGGCCCGGTGAGGTGGAGGATGAAGGGTGGAGGGTGGAGGGTGGAGGTGAGGAGATGAGGGATCCGGAGTTTCTTGAGAGATCAGGTTATGCTAACTGGAGCCACTGCCGTCCGATGCATACTTATATGCAGCGGACTACCTTCGGTGAATCGTTTTCTTCAGCCAGAAGGTAAAAGACGAGATAATGGAGTGAGTGGAAGAGAAAGAGATGAAGGGCTGAGGAGGCTGAGGAGCTGGGGAATGGCAGCGTCATATAAGGGAGTTGCGTGCAACTCAGGCGAACGAGGAGTTCCGCCGCAGGCCAACTCACCTCCTCAGGTAAAAAACCAATGAGACGAGATAAAATGGAGTAGAGGTGGAAGAGTTGTCGATCCACGGAGGAGGCGTCCTTGTCCAGACAGCGGCCTCACCAATCCACGATTCATTCGCCCTTTCTGCAGATTACACTTTATTTTTCCAAACTTATCGGCGTTGAGGGCAGCTTTCGGCAATTAGGGGTTGTCAGTGGTGCTAATTGTGAGGGGATCATTTTTTAATGATCTCTCAAGAATTGTCGGCTTCTTAGTTTTCACTTCAATCGATTAATTCCTCGGGAGAGAATGTTTCAAGGGTTTTCTCTCTTTCAACACTGTCTAAGAATTACATTTGAAGTTTCGAGGAAGTTTTTTCCTCAAGATTTTGGTAATAAATCAATTAAACAAATTAATGCTAATTCAAATGGAATTCAAATTCATGAATTAAAAATTCAGAT
>NW_011887769.1:629201-630067 GCF_000806365.1 Fopius arisanus | reverse complement strand
GGCGAGATATGTACTCGTTGTTTACCGAGGCAAGTCTTGACGGAGTAACACTGTCTTGTGTGTATTGTACCCTGGAATAGGGTGAGGGGATTCTAATCTAATCCAGGGAAGCTTCCTAGAAGCTCCGATACGCCTCGTCAGCTCTCGCCGTCGGCGGTGTCTAATCTCGTTTAGAATATGTAACCCTCCAGTTTCTCCGCCTTTTTATGTTTTTGCTACTCAACAGATTGGAGCCCGCAATCCAGACGGCACGACGCTCTCAGTCGTTGGTGTGAAAATAAACTTTTCCATATGCGGCCGAGACGAAAAGGAAAAAAAACCATCGCGGTTAAAAAACCAATTCCAGAAAAAAATTTGTAATTCCAGGAAATCTCCGTCCTAATTATCCCTTCAGATCATTCACTCAAACTTTTCAAAACTCATTCATAGTTGAGGAAAAAATTAAACGAGTAGGGAATTGCTCTTTTATCACATGTTTTGTCATTATTTTCAATAATAAATTAGTATCTTTCATATATATCGATATTATTGGCTATTGCTATTATTTCTATCTTCCGAGTCACCTAACAGTATATTAGTAGAACAAATTTTTTGAGATTTCGTGAAAAAACTGATTTCTGAAAATCTTGGAAATTTTAAAAATTGAGGAAAGGACTGAATTCTGATTAATATAGCCAACTAGGGTTCAGAAGAACCTACATATGAGAGAAAAAATCATTGAATACATAATGAATTGTTATATACACACACACATATGCACATATCTACGGATATAAGTTTTAAAAATGGCATATTTGGATTTCTTGAAAAATATCGCGTTGATAATACGTCAAAAATGAGAAACTCAAATTTCCACCCAGAAGCGA
>NW_011887769.1:620870-628356 GCF_000806365.1 Fopius arisanus | reverse complement strand
GACTTGACGATTTGTTTGGCATTCCAATTATGCAACATTGTTTTAATTAGGCGTATCTGTGCGGGTGGTGATTTATTTTATTGGAATGCAGGTGCCCCGAGCCAAATTCTATGGAAATTTTACCTTAACTTCTTAGATTTTTTTTTTCAAGAATTCAATATGGAAGCGGTGAAGCGTTTCAATTGATTTAAAACTGTTCGGTTTTAACAGTACATTCTAAAAATTAATAATTTCTGATCAGTCAAGAAATAACTTCTGACAAGTATACTTTATACTTGTTAGAAGAATATTTTGTATTCTTCATAAGTTAGAAAGTAATTGAAGGTAAATGTTTATGGCATTCAACGCGATTCTAAATTATTAGAAATTTTTCGAAATTGCTTGGAAGAAATCAGAAAGAAAAAGAACCGCTGAGAGAATTCACATTTCAAGTATAGACATTCATCAGTTTCCCCTCGCAGCAGGATTGAAATTTCACAACTCGATTCAATTTTCAATGGAACATGAGTATTCAGAAACAAGATATGATATACATTTTGTTATCTTATTTTTTTAAATAAGTCATCAACTTCATGTAACTTTTTTGTTTTTTTTTCAATTTGGAATTATAAAGCATTCCTCTCCGCCTCCACTCTCCAAAATTTTTAGTTAAAATTGCAAAATCCGAATACACCGAGTAGAACTGGAAATTACGGATATAAGGAAGTATAATAGGTATCCTCATTAATAAACGTACTTGCCACAGGTATTTTCTTGCTTTTTCAACTATAAACTGACAAAAGTTCAATCCAAAACTATTAAAAAGTAGGGGATACCAAAAAATACTCCATTTTCTATCATCTCCAAAGAGAATTCATAAATATTCGTTATTAAAATCCCAAAGTCAAACAGAAACATCTGAAAATATTCTCTCTAGACCCTGTCGATGAGATTGTGCGGTAAAAACCCTTTAGCCGTCTCGCAAATGAATATTTCATCCTTCCCGCATAAAAGATCAGCACCACAATTCCCGGGAAATCTCCTGACCACTGGAAAAACCATGAATCAAAGGGAAGTTGACGTTTACCAAGAAAGAGGCTTCGAGACTACATTAACGCATCCACCCATCGAAAATAAGGAAAAAAAGTCTGTAGAGTCGAGTAGAAACGAGTTGACTCCGGTCGTTAGTTGGGGAATTGATACGTGCCAGGCATGTATGGATGTCGGGTGGTTAAATTTTTCTAGCTAAAAACCTCAACTCTCAAACATGGACGAAACGACTAGTGGAATCGATGGTTTTGCTTTACGAGTGACCTGTCTCTCATTTTCCTCTCTTCCGATGGCTCGTTACATCTCCTCCCTTCTCCCTCCATATAAGGGGTGGGAAGGGGCGGAAGGAGGGGGAGGGAGGCATGTGGAGATGAAGGGGGTATAAGGGTGTAATACATGTGCTCTGTAAAACGAGTACAGGCGAGGATATTTACATCGTCCTTCACCAGGAAAACCAGGCTCATCTCTCCTTCATTCTCATTTTACTCCCTCCACATCGTCACTGTCTTTTATTTTTCTTTCTCACTCCTTGGAGACATTTAACGCCCCTGTAACACAGGCATTTTGTATACCGACGAGGAGGAGAGAGAGTGAAAAGGTATATATAACCCAGGATATGGGAATGGCAATCGCAATGCATGTGATAAACCCGGTTGGAGACCTCAGGAGGGAGTTGTTGCTTTATGGAATGGAGATTGCCTCTTTTCGGTTCGAGGGCTCTCGTTTATTGAGCTTCATGATTTTGGTTTAATGATTTGTTTTATGACTGATAACAATAGCTATCGTTTTATGGGGCTTTGACGTTTAATGAGACTTTTTTCTATATTCGTTTAGTGGAAAAGTTTATTTTACTGTTGCAAAAAACATTTTCTCGAGCGAGGGAAATCAATTCTTTTCCGGGTTTATTCTTGGGGATTGAAATAAAAAAACGGATCGTCAAGGATGATTCGACTATCGATAGAACATTGAATCGATAGGGGCACAATGTAGTTCCAATTATTGGAAAGGTGGAAAAGCACTTGGGATTTTGGACTGAAGATTCGTTCTACTGCATGCGAAATGAGACGAATTTTATAGTTTTGTTGAAGATCGATTGATCTTATCTGTTGATCTATTGATTTTCGGAAGAATTCTTGGAGGATCTTTTTTATTAAAAGTATAATCAGCGAGAAGAAAGTCCTTTATTTGGTTTTTTATCTTAAATCGATAGTTTTCGAAATATATTAATATATAAATAAATTATGCATTTTTCCAGATTTGGTAGAGAGGAGCAGCCTCTTTTACGACGAAGGAGTGACGACGTACTCTCAACTTCTCTTTGACGTCGCCAGACAGCAGGTCGTTGTGGGTGCAAGGTAATTAACCACCTGATATCAAATATTCAGCGTTAATGATCTGAAATAGTACCGACACGGATAATTCAACTGGCTCTCACCAATCAGAACCCCCCGGCTTATCCGCAACAAGTCGCGATTAATTTCGAGGATATTCCGGGGTTAAACTGCGACAACATAGTCATTCTAATGATACCTGATTAATTAAATTTTATTTGATGTTTGCCGCACTAGTCACCCGCTTATGGCACACTCAGCGAGAAAATTCTCAATTAAAAAATCAGTTCGCTGATTTTATCTCGAGATTAGATTCGTGCCTATTTGCGAAATGTATATTAATTATACGTGCATATATTCTGGAAAAAAATACAATATATCAGATATTTGCTGAATATATGTGAGCACATAATATACACTGCACGCACATATTCGGTATATATCTGATATATACATGAAATATATTCGCAGAAGAAAATGCAATATATCAAATAGATGTAATATATTCTGCACGATGTGCAAAAAAATTCGGAGGTGATGCGCAAAATGATCTTTGAGTGCGTAAAGTGTAACTTTACACACCTCCTTGATTTTTATGCACTGCGTGCACAAAAAGAAAACCTTTCACCCCCACTACGGTTCCGAACAATGAATCAGCAGGGATATCCCAACAAATGTTGCGTGTGCGTGCTGAAAGGCGGTTCTTTACGCACTTGTGACACAATATACTATTTTCGTAAGAGTGGACAGCTAGAGGGATTGCCTCAACTGTTCCAACTAGACCAAAATCCTGGTGCGAAAAAAAAGAACTAGAAGGACGTTCATTGGTCCACCAGAAAAAAAACTTGAATCAAGTATATTTTATACTTAGTTCAAGTATATATAGGCTTTATGTCAAATAAGATATTGGAATTCCGGAAAAATCCATGTTTCATCCGTATTACCATTGGAAATCGCCTATGGTATAGGACCAAGGATAGAATATATTTAAAACAAGTATAATAATGTATTTATTTTACGTATATTAATATACTTGATTCTATTTTTTTTTCGTCTGCGTTAGTAATCGTGAATTTCAGTGGGTCTGACCGGCCCGTTAGAATGACCGTACCAATAACTTGCCGATTTTATTCATTTCTCCGAAGTCTCTTCATTATACACATATATAGATTCATATAAAAATACGCAAAAAATGAAAAAATATCACGAAAAAAAGTTAACAGACAATTTTTTCATAAGTCACATAAGACCTTTTCACTGGATCGGTAATCACAAATCATTTATAAAAAGCAAAGCAAAAAATGGCGAAAATATTTTTTATAAATATGTTTTTTTCCGGGAAAATTGGAGAACTGTTGCAGTTAATTATTCAAATATCTGATCTGCTCTAAGTGACATCAAGGCCCTTCGATTGCGTCATCAATGGCCTTGATTACATCATAACTTTAGGAGATATTATCAACCAAAATTTTCGGTTATACTTGCCTAGATGACACGCTCGCATACACACACACACGAACACCTACACACACATGAACACATCGCTTTGAAAATAATCGGAAAATGTTGGGACGACCTTGAATCGTCAAGATACAGTGAAGATATGATTTGAAATTCTTATGGTGATTACAACTATATTATTTACTTGTCTCCCCAGGAAGTTAATAAAAATTATTGACTCCCTATATTTGCTTCATATAGATCGGATTGTGAAGATTTTCATTGTTTAGGGCGATTGAAATATAATAAGTTGTCCAGGAGTCGTGATCGTGATTCATATCTTTGAATAAAAAAAAATGGCGGTTGAAGAAATCGTAAAGATTCCTGTCGATGTCCCATAAATTCAACAAAACGTTCCACTGCAATCCACCATTATCTTCCATTTTCCTATGACCCCCGGTGTGCGGAGACAAACGGTCGCCGCAATCACGATAACCATTTATCGCACCAACGCATCCCCGTCAACGATTCAGTGGGAATGGAAATAACAAAAATCGATTAAAAGAATGAGAATGGAGTGGAGGATAGTGTTATAACACAATTGAGATTGGAATTTTCGCGGGGCATTCTCATGTTCTTTATCTGGGTATTGTCGTGGGGTTGTTGACCCTATTGATGGTAACTGTGGATTGAGGGAGTGGAATTAGTGCCGATCGGTTGTATTTTCATGAGCGGAAAGGGAAATACGGAAGTGATTTGGATTCGATGACGTCGGGGAGGCGATTTTATTGGTGGAAGTTGTTCTCCAGGCACTTTGCCAAGTGCAGACTGTTTCAGACTTGTGGGGTTTAACGTTCATTCGGTTCAGCGCTATTCGACGTTTGTGCCTCGAATAGATTTTCTTATACTGCCGATGGCAATTTTATGGCGGTTTGTGCTAGACAAAACATGATGATTGTTTCGTTTTTTGGGAAATTTCTCGGCATGAAAAATTTGGAAAAGTGCCAAATTTAGGGATGACTTGCGGGAATTTCCACGGTATTATATGAAATACAGAAGAAGAATCCCAAGGGTATTGCAACTTTGTTGTTCTCTTATCTAAGTAAACTTCAGATATTTTTAATGAATGTTATTAAAAGGTTTTTAACTTTACGAAAAAATTTTCAAAGGGGTTTTTCCGAAAATTGATGATGAAAAATTGCATGGAATTATTATAATTGTAGTATCACTGGTAAAAATTCCCGACATTTTCACAATTTATCAGTTTTATATGAGCCTGAAAATAATGAATTATCAGGATATAAAAAATTAAACTGATTCGTCAGTCAAGAATTCTCCAGAAATTTAATTTCACTTTATCGTTGTCAAGAATTTCAAGTGTAATTCCCTAACAGTTATTTCTTTCGTAATGAATTATAAATCGACGCTGTTAATTTATTATTTGCGTTGGTCTAGCGAAAAAAGGAGCAATTCTTCTTCACTTCTGGTAGAAAGGTTGAATATCCTGGGAGAAGATTCATGTGACTACTGGGTAGACAATGGCTCCCCAGTGATATGAGACCGCCGCGTGGGTCGACATTGTACGAGAAAGAGGTGAAACGAATCACCCGTTTGGTGAAAAAAAAAGGGGATGGGAGAGGTGACGTTAAATTTAATTTACACCAGTGGTACGAGATATCCGGCCAATGCGTATATCACCGACGACGGGGAATAATTTTCGCAAATGAAGCGTGAGCTTTGTGGGAGATAGGTGAAATTATTGTGGCGAAATTGTACTTGGAATCCGTATGGAGGACAATTTTGTTTATTCGGTGATAATTGTCAAGAGCTTTGAATCACGGCGACTCTCGTAATTCTTGGGATTATGGCGGGAGGAAGGTCCATCAGAGGCTTCTCGACTGGTTTTCCAAGGTGAGATGGGAAAAACTCGGTGGAACATCCTGTAAGTGGTTTACATGCTGCAAAGTCGTAATCCTCTTACAACTTTTCCGAGATTCATTCCCGGGAGCCTTGATTCTCTTGAAATAGACGAATGTTTATATTTGCCTTGGCATCGCGGTCATTAGTACGTGAAGAACTGATGAGTTCATTAGCAATAACTTTCAGAGACTCTCTTCATTTTGACGAAAAAAGTTGAGGCTTGTTAATTTATCTCGGAAACTATTGATACGAGTAAAAATGCTTGGAGAACTTTTTTGAAGCGGATTAAATTCCTGATAAAAAACGTCTTTTCATAGTTTCGCCGGAGATCAAATTGGATGAGTTTTCATTGGAACTTTCCTCAGATTAAAAAAAATATGTCTAAAGTAGGCATTTAGGACGAAAAATCATCGCTCGTTTTTTCTACAGATAAATATGTTCAGTCAAAGATTGATCGAAATAGGTGATAGATTGCGTTTCATGACTTTTTTCTTGAATATAAGAGATACTGGAGGAAAATCACAACGATTTAAAGACAACTGGGAAAAAGAAAAACCAAGTGTATCGGAAAAATCTTGGTATTCCCTCCCACTCATCGACTGATATGGCCAGCGAGCGTGGGATCGCATTTTCATAGGGTTAAAAAAACTACCCAAAGAAAATGCGAAGCGTCTTTCCACTTCCGCAAGTGACATGGAGAGAACGAATGGCAACTGTGGCTAGAACAATAAAGCTCGCCCACACGGGGTTCATTAAGAAACCGAGGAAAAAATACCGGAGCAAAACGAGTACTGCACTGGATAAATTTTGATTGAGTTTACGACGATTATTAACGTCCACTCGTTGATTTAATGAACATGCCGAGTCAATCATTAAATTGTATCATAATCGAGAGGGCCTATTCATCAGAATTTCACGAACGAAACTTCCATAATTACCAGAGATAATTGGGAAATTTTCTCGACTGTTAAATGAGTTTAATGTGGTTTTAATTGATGAATAAGGATTGCACTGAGAAAAAAAATCTGCCTGCGCGGTGATGGAATCAAATTAGCACGAAATAAAGAATCATAATCACAGAAACGAATGTCAAGTGAAGAGAGACGTTACGAGCTGTAGAATAAGACAATTTAACGTTTTAAATTCTGAACTCAATCCTTATAACAGCGCAGCCTCGATCCACCCACAGTTTAAACCAGATTTGCATTTAATTTGCTCCATCTCAATCCCTGACACCGTAAACGTAAATGTAAATCTCACAATCTTGCCGGAGAGACTATTTCCATTTTTTGTCGTGTCTTTATTTTAACATTTTGTGGGGGAGAGCTTCTGTTGGAGGTTTTCAGTATTTTTTTTCATGAATACGAGGATCACTGAATATTTTGCATGATGTCATTGAAGATTTGAGAGGATAATTGAAGAAGTTTTCGCTGCTATCACTGCGCTTGAGACTGCACGCCCTCGTCTTTCTATTAATATCCTAGTATTATTAACCAACATCCCACGTTTCGATGAAATCGAGGGGTCCAGGAACTCGAGAGACTTCACTTCTTCCATGTCCGAATGTTGAAGGAAATTTACAATAACAATCCATGTCTATTTAATGTTTATTTTTAAAAATATGGTTGTCGGACTTGATTAATCCGTTAAAATTTCCCAAGAAAAAATTTTACTGTGGACATTTTCCCTCGAGAGAATGCCTTTAGAAGAATTTTACCCCCGTATATCATTATTTTTTGTATTATCTGGTATTATAAATATCAGAT
>NW_011887769.1:589840-620470 GCF_000806365.1 Fopius arisanus | reverse complement strand
AGAATTATCCAATAAGAGTGACTGATCAAATCTAATATAGCCATTGAAGTTCAAATGAGTTTTTTATTAAAGTTCAAAAAGGTTAAAAAATTCCATTAAGGTTCAACTCATTGGAAATTTTAGATGGAAAAATGACTTTTGGAGAATTTTTGTTTGCAACGTCTTTCTTGCCTTCTTATCTCTAACAGATTTATCATAATTCATGAGGGAAGTGTATGTAAATCAGAAAATCAGTTATTAATTAACACAAAAATTGAATTTTACAAAAACCCCAGATAAAACATCCCCGGGGGCGGGGGTTGGGGGGGACCAAAAGTTTTTTTCTTTTTTTTTTTTCTTTTTTTGGAGACTCCGATTATCATCTTCGTGGCCTATGCATATGAAATCAACGGTTGTTTGTTAGAAAGCTCAAATTTAGCAATAATGTTATTTAGTTCCCCAAAAATCGTAGGTTAATTACTAGAGGTCTCAATGAAAAAACTCTCTCACAAAAAAAGATTCTTTTTATCTTAATATGAATAACACAGTTCTGGATTTCTACGTTAAATTATTTTTCATTCATAACCCAACAAACCTCATGAATAATGCTAATTGTCTTTCTGCACCCACAACTCTACCAGGTAAAACCCCAGGTACCCCGCTGGATCTAATTACCCGCGTGTGCAACCTGGCGCGAAAATACAACACGTTGAGGATTTAAAAAACCGACGCCCAGCTGTGCTCCACACCAAGAGGATAATTGATTAATATTAACCTCTGAGTTGTATTCCAAAACCCCATAAACACGTATTACCGAATTCTTTATGAATCCAGTTAAAAACCTGCTACTCACGGAATATCAAAACATTTGCTCCTCCAAAAATAATCCCCTGATTCCCTGAAAGAGTGTTATATAATACTGTATCGAATGAACTAATTCTTCCATATAATAATTGAATATCTGAAAAGTTGCAAGTATTTGTCAGAAATACATCAATTAATATGTAATTTAAAAAATGATCCACAAATGTTTGTGTTATATTAAAACAAGTACTTCCTAATCCCTAAATATGTATTCAAATTATTATATTCGAATTATTTTTCTCAGTAAACCCCTTCATTTCTTTAATTGAATAAAAAAAATTCTAATATTTTCTCTGCAAATTCAATACATCCCAAGATAAATCGATACAGAAAAAAAAAAAATTTACTAATCTCACTTTACCACTCGGCTACCGAATTTAATACTATTTATTCGATATTTAATTAATTTAAATACCCGATATACATGACAAACCATGATAAAAATCAAATCCAATTAGAAAATGGGCACTCGGCTGTCAGCAAATGCTCAAAACCCGCAGGAAAATCGTTATGATTGATTACTCAATAAAAATAGAGCAAACGATTGGAAATATATCAACACGATCTTAACGACGTTTAATTGCAACGGCATTATTCCACGTGTCACAAACAAATTATCAATTTCCCTCCCCCTCTATCGAATTGACAAAAAAAAAGTCGAGGAAGAATGCAGAGGCTGGCGCCAGTAGTTGCATTTATTCGTTCACTGCGTCTAGTTCAGGATTTATGTATTAATCGGCGTCTTGGGGTCCTATTGGTAAACACCAGACAGGTATATACGCATTTAGTTACACTCTGTGTGTACTCGATTGAGTATGATCTACTCCCGCGGGAATATTCTAACCCACTGGTGCACAATATGCTCTCGGGTATCAGTGAAAGGGACATGCGATAGACGTCCGACCAGAGGTTAATAAAAATTCAGCGATATTAAATGAACAAATAGTAATAAAATATCCATTTCTCAGTGGTTAAAAAAATCTGGAGGTTCTCATTTCCATCAGCACAACGGCCCATATCATGCAGTGCGAAATGATTTAATGCCCAGAATTTGAACACAACATTTCGCTATTGAATGCGACGTAAATAGCCTGTATTTGTGTTTATTAGTGACAATCTCAACAAGTCGAGCACTCGGTTTTTATGGGGAACGTAAAAGTTATGCCTGAGACGAGATTTCTGCGGCATTTAGATGTGTGGGCTGAACCAACGGCCCACGTCTTCGCGGATTGTCTCTAAATAGTTGCGTTATTATTTTTGAACTTTTCAGGATAATTTTTTATCGATTGAACGTCCCTCCGAGGTAATTGCGGAGGAGGAATGAATCATCGGGGTGACGGTGAAAAAATATTTCATGGAGCTTTCATTATTCATAATTGCTGTGAGAGGAAAAAATTGTTTTGATACAGAAGATATATTCTCTTGTCAATTTTTTAATCGTGAAATCGCGTGATAAATGATTTCGTTCGCGAGAATTTTTGAGTGTTTGAACGTTTAAAGTGATCCCCTCATGAATTCAAGACTTTTTGGGACTTTGATTACGTAGTGTCTCGCACGAAAAACAGCATTTCAGATAATGTTTCATAGACTTCAATTTGTAGTGAAAATTTCTGTCTAGATTTTAGGCGAATTGTATTAATTTTTGGAAAACCTTACGTTACTTGACAATTATCTTGAGATAAATGAAAATAAAAGAACCAAAGATTCATACCAATATTTATCAGGAATTCCACGATTTAAGAAACTGATAAGAGACTTTTTTTTTATATAAATAAAATTTCGTTGTTATAGGTATTTTTTTCTGTCTGTTGCAATGAACTAAAATTTTATAAAAATTTATCGCGATTTGTCTGAAATAGAATTTACCGGACGCACTCGACTGAATTTTGCCTGACGTCTGCAACACGTGTCAGGACAACGAAGGCTATCAGCCTCAAACGAAAATGCAAATTGTGGCGCCCAACATTCACTTTCCCCCCCAGCCGAGAAAAATCCCCGCAATCACTCAAGAGTGAGACTTCCGCTTGCTATTTTTATAGTTAATTTATCGTTTCGGGTTTTGTGTGAATAGCATAATGAGAAGGGACAATATTGAAGATTGGAGATTGGTGGAAGGTTGTTACGTGTCTCAACAGGTTAATGCTCGACACGTGTACACGCAGTGCAATTAGTTGAGGTACGCGTACGGTTAATTAATGAAGAAAGGGAGATAAGGAGGATTATTAGTGAAATCACATGTAATGGAGAATTCGCCGATCAAGTTGATGTTCACTTGGGTGATTTCAGGGCAACTCGACAGTTGGTAATACCTAACATTTTTTTTTAATATTGCTGACGCAATTTAATTGATAAATTTCCATATTGGCAAATTTAGGAGCTGTGCATCATTTTTTTAAATTGCTGAGTTTTGTGGAAAATAAGTCTGAGTTCGATTTCATTCACAAGCATTTATGAATGAGAATTAAATGAAAATTGACTGTTAAATTTCCTTCAATTTCGCGGATTTTTTATTAACTTTAAAGGAATAATCTAATTTAAAATCAAACTTTCCATGGATTATTTCTTGGAAACTGATATTTAACTTGAAAGCCTCAAAAATACAGGGGAAATTGTAGGCACAATGAAAAGCGTTTTCGTTTTTCACCGCATCATCTGGCTCAATTTTTTTTTTATTGAATTTTATTAGCTGAATCCAATGTATTAATTATGTACTGTCATTAGAAAAATTAAGAATCCTACACGAAAACTACATTGAGTATTCCTACAGAAATATCCATTACAATATACATATATATTTTGTATATGTCTCCATATGATGATTATATATAGGTGCGCAAAGCGCCTCCGAAATGCTAGTACATTGAAAAATCACGCGAAAATAATCAAAAATAGTAACAAATTAATTCTGTCCCAGCGAAGCCGATAAAACCCGATAAATTTAACGCAACATTAACTATCCCTATCGATATAAATCGCCCAATGAATATGCTAATCCAAAATCACTGACGAATGAACGAAACGGATCAGAAAGGACGAGAACAAACGCTCACCGAGACCGAGTGGTCAATTAATCCTCGAGGATCTGAAGTAGGTGTCTCATGCCCTTCACCATCCAAAGAAGTCCCTGGGGATTGTGCCAGCAAAAATAGCGAGGGCGATAAAAAACAGTGAAGTTGATCGAGAAATAAAAATAGCAGAGACGTGGGGGTGGACAGGCGATTGGTGGGAAGCCCCGAGGTAACGACTGCGTTCATCTCCACGGAATAAAAAAAAAAATCCGAGGAGAAAAAGGGCGAGAGTCCATGGAAAAACCCTTATATACTTGTCCCATCATCCTGCACTTCATATGTTTACTATTTATTAATTCCCTTTCCATTCCGCTCTCTGGTATTTTGACTGATCCAAGACACCAGTTCCAACTTCCGCCCACGTATTTGCGTTCCTCCGGTGTTATTGTGTCGAACTCCGTGAATTGTACGAATACTATTTCTCAAACGTCTCCCTAAAATTCCACGAGCATTAAATCTATGGGGGGTCATAAATCTGCTTGTCAAATTACCGCCGGCCGAAAATCTCACTGATTTTATTTCTCTGTTTTTTTCGATTCACTCTTTTCGCTAGAATATCTCATCTTGTATTGGCGGTTTCCTGTCAAACCTCTTCCTCGTAGAAAATAATATATTCCTATATATAGAAATAATTTTTTTGTGTACAGCGAAGTGGTAATGTGAGTTCAATCAAAAATTAAGAAAATTACCGGGTTTGATTTATTTCACTTTGTCACTTGGTTGCTGACTTTAAATTCAATTGCTACTTTTGTGGTTTGGTGACACTTGAAATTTGAAGAGTAGCTTTCTAATAGTGTTATGAGTAGTTTTTTGGGGGGTCCGGTGGGATAAAACCGTTAAGATTGACGTGAGGATGAGGCAACGACGGGAGATATTGTTGGGCTACTTATCGGTCACATTGAAACAGATTGCTTCCTGCTCACTGCGCAAATAATCTTCCTTGAACGGTTATGAGAAGTTGTTGAGGTCTTGTTACGCTCCAACACTGAAGAGGATGACCCCCAGTGGGTCATTGAGTGTTGGCAGGAGATGCGGACAAATAAACATTGTCAAACCATTTTTATTGCTTGAGAAATTCATAGGAATTGTTCCAATATAGTCGTCAACCAAAAGCAATTGCTGAAAAAATTTCGGGAAATAAGAAACTGGAATTTTAGATTTCAATAGAGTTCAATTCTAGTATTGTCCGAGGTATTGCCTGAATTTTCCTGCTTTTCCATAAATTTTCATGGAGTAATTCAATAGCAAAGGAGTAAATGGTAAAAAAATTGATTCAGCTAACAGGTGATTGATCTGGTATCGTTTCTACTCGTTACGAGCAGCTGTTAGGACTATTCATCGAAGCATTATTTATCATGGGAACAATTCATTCAGTATTACTTATCACATAACTAATTACATCGTTTACACTATTTTCGTTTCCACCACAATTAAATGGAGGCACTAGGAGCTAATTCATTTGAGTATCTTTCAACTTTTCCAAGCGGAGAATCAATATTTTGATTTCCGTGATAATATTGTTTGCTATTGTTTACTATTGTTTCCTATTGTTGCGATAAAAGGAGGTGTGATGTATTTTATGCTGTAATAAAAGAAACCATAATTAATTACGCCACAATGAATGATAAATGATGGTGTAATGATTTGTGGCATAATATGCTGAGGTAGAATCTTGAAATAAATTTAGCAGTAAATGTTACTAGCCAGTTCCTAGGCTCTTACCGGAAATTTCAACGGGCAATTTTGACTAGTGAATGAGAAAACGCTGGATAGTGAATATAAAGGATTTTTACTAGCACTGATAGATACCGCGATAATTCTGAACGGTGAAATTAGCATGTATTTAGCCCCAAAGGCTAATGTACACGTCCATCTCTCCAGCGATAACAAATCAGGGTGAAATTCCCTGAGACCCTAACATGCAGAAGGTTTATTAATTGGCATTCTACGGTACCTGATCGCACTTATACTCCACTTTATAATAATTACCTTGGTTAAGAACTATCTCATGATAGGGAGTTGTGTTTCGAGCGGACAAGTGAGAGAGGTAGCGCCCACGTAGGCGCCATTTATGCTTGGCTCGCCGGTTTTCACGTCTCGGCGATTTGCCTCCGTGTGCATTTGTCGCCCCGAGGATACCTTGAGACACGTGTTACCAAAGAGGGAATTAAAAAAATATTGACTCGAGGGGAAAATTTTATCGAGCCAATTGAGAGGGAAAAAGTTCACTCGCACGTATCAGAAATGAGTGATTAGAGGCTCAACTAATCTCACTGCTCGATCAGTATTTTATTTAGTGTTTCATTCACATTCTGATAATTCAGAGTGGGAAAAACCAGAGAAAGTCATCGAGGACAATTTTTGAATAATAAATGTCTCGTATTTTGGTGAAATTAATGATAAAAACCGAAAATTCAGTCCATTAATCTCTTGATTCTGAGTCCGAGCAGCACAAAACCACCAGCATGTACCCTGATAACGGCTTATCCATCGTCCGACTCCAACTGGATCCATTTTTTATCTCCGAATGCCCGGTGCCAACGCCTGGTTTATTTATAAAATGATCGGTAATTTATTTATCGAGTGTACACGCACCCCAACCTACTCTCATTGAGATACGGGAGCATACCCCGAGTTTTGCGAATAATTTCAGTATCGATTGTGGAGCTAGATCGCCTACGAGAACGTGAGCAACGTCTGTTACCAATGATAAAAGGCACGAAATGGAGAGCTCAAGTGGGTTGCGAGAGGAATGTTGTCTGGAGTCACTTGACTTTGTCGTATCGTCAAAAAAACACTGCCCACTTGAAAGCACGACCTGTTGGGGACATTCGAGGTCGTACTAACATTTCTCGAGAGAAATTTGCGAGCCGCAAACATTCGAAATAATTCTTCATTCGATCACATTAAATTGCAGAACACTGTCACATTTTCCCTTTTTCCTTTTCCCGTTTCCCTTTTTCCTTTTCCCTTTTTCCTTTTTAAAAATCCAGGTGTAACGGAAAGTGTCACCGCTTCTCGTCGCGTAGCTTAGCTTATGAGAATAATTTTCATATATATCATAATCATAATCATAATCATAATCATAATCATAATCACAAGAAATATGTAAATACCCCACAATACGGGCCCCAGCACTTCAAATAAATAAAAAACAAAAAATAAAAAATACATTTATTTTCGCAAGTCCTCCCATATGATGATCATAATCGCATTAAATTCTGGTGGGAGAAATTTCTTGAATTACCACCAACCGTTCCAAAGGAATTCGGAAGAATAATTTTTCAGGACACTAATTCTGTTTTATTATAAATAATTATAATATTAATAATCTATCATTAATTTATTATCTTATTGAATATTATTGGAATTAACGAAAGTATAATCGAGATATAAAATTGTGGTTTAACTACACTGAGAGAAATATTCAATAAAAATTACGTGTATTTTCCGTAATTCTGGAGCGAAATGTGGTTGTCGGAAATTTTACGGAACTGTCACGTAATTTTTAACTAAAGTCACGGAATTTTTCCACGGTGTTCCGTAATTTTTATCTGAATTATCGGTGAAAAATAACGATACCGTCACTTAAATTTTTCAAATCAACTCCGCAATCGGTAAGTGAACTGAAAGTTCCGTAATTTTTACTAAATATTTCTCTCCGTGTAGTCCAATCGACATTTCTAATAATTATCTTTTTTTTTTTTCTCCAGAGATAATTTATACCGTCTGACATTGAACTCATTGACTCTTCTGGAGCACGCGACATGGCCAGCACCCCTTGAAAAGGCCTCTATCTGTCAGGATAAAGGTCAGACCGCCCAGGACTGCCACAACTACATAAAAGTCCTCCTGAGCAATGGAAAGAGCCTCTTCACCTGTGGAACCCATGCCTTCAGTCCGCAGTGCACCTGGCGTGAGGTAATTTTTTCTGAGACAACTAATCGTATTATGCATTATAAAAAAAACTCGTGGGGTGCAACTGACGCTGTTTACCCTCCCGCATGATTCTGAATTCATTCTGGCATCAATGATTCGAGGCCAAATAATTTTTATCAGAAATTCATAAACTAGTAATAATAATAATAAACGTGTATCACCTAAATCACTCATAAGGTACATATATCTCAAATTAAGAGAGATCAAGAGATTTTCATAATCATATTTTTTGTAGAGGAACACGTGCACTAGAGGCATGGTTTATAGAACATGTGATCCTCCATATGAAATTATGCGCACTTCTAGTTTCCGAGATATCGACACTTTCGTGATTTGGGTTGGAATTATTATCCGATAATTTTATCATATTTATCACTCGATTTGACGCATCATAATGATACCGTGGGTCAGTTTAAAATTTAGACTACAATCCCAGAAAAATCCAAATAGAGCACTAATAAATCCATTGTCTACCTTTAATATCGATTTTCTCAAAATATTGTTTTGCAAGTTTACAATTTTAAACTTTAAACTCCACGAATTGAACAGTTCTATTTGGACTCAATATTTCCGGAATTTGATCAGGAATGCCCATGTAGCTAACTCCATATAGCTAACAAGGGGTCTTTTCATGTGGACATCTGCATATCTCTTCGTTTAGAAAATCATTACCGATCATTGCGGCTGAGCCAAGTCTACTTGTCTTAGTCTACCCATTTACTGAAGATTCTTAATCATTTTCCTTGTTTTCTCTTGGTTTTGCAGATTGAGAATATTAAGAGTGTGACAAGTACCGTATCCGGTGTTGCCATGTGCCCGTACTCTCCTCATGCTAATGTGACAGCTCTACTTGCTAGGGGTAATGCTGGACTTTTTGCTGGAGCACCAACTGATTTTTCTGGAGCTGATGCAGCTATTTATAGAACACTAGCATCACCGAGTTTAAGAACACATCAATATGACTCGAGGTAATTGAGGAAATTAATAATTATTTCCTCTTTCTGTGCGTGGTCCATTATTTTGATTTTTTTTCATCGATAAGCAACAGCTTAAAAGTCGAAAATACGCAATTCTCTTGAATGTTTAGTCTAAAAAACACTGAAATACCGAGAAATTCCAAGAAAATTCCAGATAATTGACTATTTTTTTTATTTATCGCTAAATTAAACTGAATAAAAAACAGTATGAATATCATAATAAAATAAAACGATGATAACGTTATACGGATTTTTAATTAGCGAATTAATTTTACTTCGATTGACTTTTGACTATTAAGAGGTCTCAGGACAGCTAATTTCATGCTGGGAAAATTTTTTAATAATCTACAATAAAATATAAATTCCTCAAGAAATGACAATTTTCTCTTCATCAAATGACAATAAACATTACCCCCAATACTTACGCATTGAAAAAATAATAAAGTCATAAAATTTTTAACGATTTTAAGGTGGCTAAACGATCCCCAGTTCGTCGGCAGTTTTGAAACAGAGAATCATGTTTATTTTCTCTTCCGTGAGATCGCTGTGGAGTACATAAATTGCGGCAAGGTAATAACAATAAAACTGTAGTTATATCTTAATTATCGAATGATTAAATGACAATTGGTGTGGAAAAAATATCCCGACGAAATTAAATGGAGGTGAATTACGTGTAGTCACTGTTCAACACTCGGTTATTTCTCCTGCAAAGGGTTGACATTAATTAGGTGATTATGCAGTACAATTAACCACGAGATTGAGTTGAAGTAATAGTTGTTAGGTGTACAGGTGTGCAGTATCCTTTCAAGGACAGTTTAATTTCCATCGATCCACCTGTTAATTTATCCACGAGGCGAGAGATGATCTCATTGTTTCTGTTTTAATGTAGAAAATCTACTCTCGAATTGCTCGAGTTTGCAAAAAAGACCCAGGGGGTCAGCCTCTGATGAGAGACACATGGACAAGCTTCAGCAAGGCACGACTAAATTGCTCACTTCCTGGTGAATTTCCGTTTTACTACGACGAGATCCAGGGAGCAGCTTATAATTCAGAGGAGGGAATCGTCTATGCTACGTTCACAACTCCCAGGTACGCGCCCATGATAAAAATTATAATTTAGTAGTCAAGAGTTGAACATTAACATGTAGATTTGGTTCTCAATTCAGTCTTCAAGAACATCTCTGAATCTAAGAGAGATGGATAAATTTTTACTACAACCTCTTTTGTAGAGAGAAATGAGAGATAAAAAAAATGTCTTCACAAAAATTTTGCTATCTCCTTTAGATTTGAAGATATTCCTTGAAAACTTATCGATTATTTAAACGGACTTCTTACCCTTTACCTCTAAATCCAATCCCGAGTTAATCACTTGGCAAATTCTCATCTTGACCTCGATTTCTGTTTCTCTAATACTGCACTCAAATACTTGGGATTAATCATGGGAAAAATCATCAGTGAGGTATTTCATGTTCAATGTACGTCGACTGGAATTTCTATATCCGATACAAGAATTTCTACATCTGTTTGATGATCATTTACTCGTGAAAAATTCGTAAAACATCACCACGAATATTTAAAACCGATAAATAACTCCCGGAACTTGTATTTTCAAACCACAGCAATGCCATCGCTGGCTCGGCCATTTGTGCCTTCAACATGACAGCAATAGCGTCGTCATTTAATGGGCCATTCAAGCATCAAGAGCACTCGGGTGCTGCCTGGGAAAAGAAACGAGTGACCAATCATTACAAACAATACTGTGGTACACCGGTCAATGTTCCAGACCATCAAATCATGGATAATCAACGATATCAGTTGATGGATGATGCAGTGCAGGGCACAACAATTTCACCACTCCATTCGACAACTATGGAACGATTTACTCACATCGCTGTGGATGTTGTACCTACAAAGCTTCATCGAGGGGTGACGGTGCTCTACGTTGCCACTGCTGAGGGCCTCGTCAAGAAGATTTCAGTTCTACCAAGGACACATGAGACTTGTATTGTGGAAGTTTGGGGACCTCTGCCTTCTCCAGCCATGAGCCTGCAGTTCTTGAAGGACTCACAGAGTCTGTACGTGGGAATGGAGACTGGGCTATTGAGGTATTTAATTAAATCATTCATAATGATAATCTAATATTGAATCATTCAATTCTTTTTCCATAAAATTATCGACTTATCCATGTACATCATCACAGATAATTTATTGATTTTAATTAAAGTAAAATGGAATTAAATTCATTATTCTACTTTGCAGAATCCCCGCGTCTCAGTGTCATCGTCATAAAAATCGGGGAACCTGCCTGAATGCCCAGGAGCCCTATTGTGGTTGGAACGAATACCTGATGAAGTGCGACGTAGCTCCGATGGACAATCATCTTGCTAATCACTGGCAACAAGAGGTAACTCGTTGCCCAGTGTTAACGGATCCAGTTGACGGTGGCTGGAGTGTCTGGGGCGCCTGGGCCCCCTGCCAGCATAGCACCTCCTCCTCTTTATACCCTCGTTCCCACCTTCGCCCTCATTCAGAGCACTCAGAGCCTCCCTCAGATATCTGTCAGTGTCAAACCCGAGAGTGCAACAATCCACCACCACAAAACGGTGGTTCAAGCTGTTCAGGGCCAAGAATACAGGTCTCCAATTGCACTGTCCATGGTGGCTGGACAGCCTGGTCAGCCTGGTCTGCCTGTTCCCAGACGTGTGGTTTTGCCATAAAAACGAGAAGAAGAACATGTACAAATCCAGCTCCAGCATTCGGTGGTCGAGTCTGTGTGGGTCACGATCATGACGAGATCGTCTGTATTGAGATGCCACCATGTCCAGCCCCAGCGAAATCTCAGCCACCCCCGCACGCCCAGTGGTCTTCCTGGGGGCCCTGGGACTCGTGTTCCAAACCCTGCAATAGTGGAATAAGAATGAGGAGACGTACTTGTGACAAACCTAGCAGAGAGGGTGGTTCCGAATGCCCTGGCTGCAGTTTCCAAATCGAGGATTGCAACACTCATCTCTGCCCCGAGACAAAGCGATACTCCAGCTGGACACCTTGGTTGCCATCCACGAATGTAAGTGGTCTTCAGAATGGTGCTTACATGGAGAAGAGATTCAAATTTAGCTGCAAAGCACACACTGAGGATCCCAGCAGTGTCCGGTCACAATTGGTTAAGGAGGAGAGGTTCTGCCGAGACGATGGCTCATGCTCCAGGACAAATATTACCCTTCAGAGCGCTTCTGAGATTGAGGGTACCTGGTCAGACTGGTCCCCCTGGTATCCATGCACAAAAAATTGTGGTGGAGGGAGTCAACACAGGGTGAGGCAGTGTGAAACACCTCCCTGTGAGGGGGCAGGGCTCCAGAGCAGAGTCTGCAATGTTCATGCCTGTAGAGACGACTCTGAGGGTGAGTGGTCCTGCTGGACTGATTGGTCAGAGTGCTCTGTGTTCTGTGGAACTGGGGTAAAGAGCAGATCTAGGGAATGTCTCAAGGGCTCCTGTCAAGGGCCCACTTTCATGAGGGAGAGCTGCGAGATGCCAAGTTGTGACTCCCTCAGGGGATGGGATGCCTGGAGCAAGTGGAGTGCTTGTGACAGTGCAGGACAGCAGAGCAGAAGACGTGTCTGCGTGGACCCTAGCAATGGGGGGTGCCAAGGAGGCAGCAGGGAAACCAGGGACTGCTATGAAGATTGGCATGGGGAGATTACTTCTAATGCTCTTCCAAGGAGTGTTGTGGCTGCTGGACTGCCTGTGGGAGCTGTTGTCGGGGGATGCATCGTTGGATTTCTTGCTGGAGTGGGCATCGCTGTGGGGGTTGGATTCGTTTATGTCAAGAAGAGGAAAGTCAGGGTACCTGGAAGCCCTCATTATATCAGCAAGCAGAATCCATACGTTGCTGTACCACTCAAGGAGGTAATTTTTCATTTATTTTCCATGTATTATATTTTGATGAAAACAAAACGTCCTACGAACGAAATACCCCATGTAGCGCAAGTTCGTTCTCGATGATGGAAAAATGAAAGTATCGTCAGAAAACGAAATGATAGCCTCTGGAGTTAATTATAAGTTAGCTAGAGACGTGGGGGTACAGAATTAGGCTAGGGTACACCGCTGGTACTGGGACGGGGTGATAAAAGACCGGGCAAGGTCATACTACCCATTTATCTTTTTCATACGAACCCTCGAAACTCCTATATCCATAAAAATTATAATTGAAAAAATGATATATAATTACAAAGGAATGAATATGATGCATAAGTAAATAATCCTTCTAAAACAAATAAATACGAATATTTGTACGGTATTTTAAAGAAAATGTTATGGTCTTTAAAATAGTGTCAGTTGTATCTGATTAGTCTCGTTTTTGTAGAGTTATTGATGTTTATCGATTTTTCACCTTTATGTCACCCTATAAAATTCACATTTATTGCTATTTATCTTACCATTCGCTGTAATTAATTGGAATCTATTACTCTTACATACCATTCCCTAATTCCGTCGATAATATGTTCAATTTCACGTGTCATGTTTTGAAAAATCGTAAAGCCGTTCCAACAAAATTCATAATCACTTTCATTATCCTCGCAAATACTCATGCATTTAATGTTCACGCATTCATCGAATATTTGGCCCGACGGATGAGCTCGCCTAGTTTATATTGTTCGAATAAATAAGTTTTATGGGATTGGATTAAAATGTTGCCCTGAGATCTTCTATGACGTTAAAAAAATGAATGTAATATCAGTGCTGCTTCCAGGTGAACGCCAAGAGAGCACCGAGTTTCTCTGGAGCTAGGGATCTCAACGGTACCCTCAGGAAGCCAAACCCAAATGTCAACGGTCTAGGAAGTCCCAAGTTGTATCCAAAGGCCCTCGACTACGAGTCTGCAACCCTCAAACGCAACAGCCATGGACAGCAGCACATTCGTGCGGATTTGGATCAGGAAAAGTATTATTAAGATTTTTCTCAATGATCAAACTCGACTGATACTTAATTAGGGTAAAGATTCTAATTGCAATTACTGCACGGAGACTGAGAATTGTCGAGGAACTGTTGGCGAATGCTGACAAGTGATTCCGTGGCCTTGTTGTTATTTTTTAGTACAGTAGATGTTTGTTTATACCGACGACGTTGCTCAATAGTGGAACTCGTGATTTCGCAGTCAATGGTCTCAGTGTAGGTATCTAGACGTGATTCTTACTTGGAAACGAATGATGAAGTGAAAAACAAACTGGGGATTCATGGTTGAGAGAAAAAAATGGTGAGAATTACTGGAATTATTGCGAAGTTTTAAAGGAGTTCGAAGACAATCGTCTGTTTTATTTCGATATTTTATCAGGAATTTGAGAGTTTATTTTTATTTTTTTTATGTAAATAAGAGTGAGAGTTGACTAATCATGCAGCTTGGTTGGGCATTTTGAGTGTCACTTGTATAAAGCTTTACACAATTATGAATAATCCATTAGCGTTCTTAGGAGCATCAAACAGACATGATGATTCAATTTGTTTTAACGCTAATATTCCCATATTTCTGGAATCCTCTCGAGGAAATTACGCCGTTAAGAGCTCATAATGATAATCCCAACCCCAAAAAACTGTAAATATATCTATCTATAGAAAATAATGAGATCAATGTATTTTTTCGAGATTATTTTTAATGATTAATTGGAATGTGACGTAGTGCCATGATGCATATGTACATAGAAATGCGTAAAAAATCTTTTATATGTTTTTGAAGTGACAGCTTTTTTAGCATAAGTACACGACGAAATTTTATCGAATGTTGCATGCATTCATTTCATTGCAATCCGACTCACATTGAGTCAACTACTCTAAAATAAGAAATTTTTATCCATAGGAATTAATCCAAACATTTTATCAGTCGAATGCATTTTACTCCACGACTTATTTACATTTATTTTCTGTAATTTTCAACTCAGCCACTTGTTACGTTTCAAACACAATACAGTTAATTATAAATACTTTTATTATTCACCCCTGGAATAACTTCTTGAAAATATTAATCCATGTACAAAGTTATAGCGACCTGAGGTAATAAATCGCATTTACAATATTTTGTCTTGCCTTCACTGTGCTATTATAATGAAATCATATTAAAGTCTTTTTCCAATCCTCTCGATTTCCTCCACCACGAAGTCCATGGACTGACGGGTGGGCGGGGGTTGACAACTCACTACCATTCTGAAAAAATTCCCCAGATTCTTCTGAGGCATCGGCGTGTACCCGATCATCAGGGTTCCCTCAAGCACCAGAATCTCCTTGATTTCCCTCGTAATATTATACAATTTTTGCCACCACTCTGGTGTTTCCTCCTGATTCCTCATGGTGGGGGGAACGTACCAGAAGCAGACAGTATTTCCTTCGTATTTAGGAAAAACCAGACGAAAGCCGTTTCGATCCTCAATCCTCTGGAGGAAGTACTCTGCGGTTTCCATTGCAATGTCCACTGATGCAGCGAGACCTCTTGTGCCTCTCGCTCTCCACATCAACCACAATTTCACAGCATCAACCTGTAATATTTAGTCATAAAAATTAAGTCAAATTCCAATCTATAATTAAAATAATTCTGAATTAATTTTACTCCGAAATTCTCAATATTACCTTCCTTCCACACTGTACACTCTTATCCCCAGTATCCCAAGAGACATCATAGAATTTATCCTGTTGAAAGAGATACGTTGCTCCAGCACAATTGGCCTCATGGAGAAGATTCCTCGCATTGACGAGAAAGATGGAGCACTGGAAAGGCGTACCCAGCATCTTATGTGGATTCCAGGAAACTGAATTCGACCTAGAAACGCGCATTATACATAATCTCTGGTATTTAAATACAGTTTAACAGCACATACTTTTCGATTCCTCTCAGCCGACATCGATATTTTTCAGAGAGAAGCAATGAGCCCCCGAGGCACGCCTGAAAGTATCCAGAATATATTTATATATATTTATCAATATATCTGTATCCGTTCGTTGCTGCTTTGTCTCGAATAATAAAGAAAAATGAAAAAAAAATAACGAAATATAAGAGAATAATGAATAGACTACGAACATCGACGTGGAGCCAGAGTTTTTCTTCCTCGCAAATCTCCGCTATCTCGTCAAGTGGATCTATAGACCCGAGAACAGTAGTTCCTGCAGTGGCATTGACAAAAAAAGGGGTAAAACCCTTCTTCCGAGCTTCTTTGATCGCTCTCCGGAGATCTTGAGGCTCCATTCGCCCCAGAGCATCTGTTTTCACCTGTAAATTCGATAATTTACAGGGAAATATATCACTCCTTGGACCTACCAGAAAGCAGTAAATTACAGGGAACCAGAAAACGTGGAGGAGCAAAAATTCGGTGGAGAAAAATTAGTTGAAAATTTCAATTTGATGATTTGAATTATTCTATATAATAATGATAATTGTTCGGTAAAAATTACACAGAAATCAACAAAGGAATAAGTATGTTTCCAACAATTAATTTTAGTGATGTCAAAGAAATTTTAGTCAAGGTTCTAACAGAAGAATTAAAATGGAGAGTCTAGAATTTTAGTTTTCTTAAGTATGTTCAATCCACAGAGATAATTTGTCAGTGATTTTGTCGACGTCAGAGTAAAAATTCCTCATGAGTCAAAAGACTACACTGTTTGGAAATTTCAAGTAAAAAACTTGAAATTTTTAATAATTCTTCCCTGACAAATTATTTAATTTCTTGAATATTCTGGTCATTGGTGATTTTCTGGTTGATAATATTGAAAGATGTTTAAGTTTCATGAATTTTTGGGACTCATTCAGTTAAATAATGATAAAATCTGAAAACGATATATTCTTTGTCGTCAATCCGCTCAACGATTTGTCAGAAAATAAAAAAATGAATTGCAAATGAAAAACTATGAATTTTGGCTAGAAGGGGCAGAAATTTCAAGAAATTCCTAACAATAAATTTTTCGTTGCATGGGAGATGGATTAAAATTCAAAAAGCTCACATTGTAAACACTCTCAGTACCAAATCCAAGCCAGTGAGCTCCTTTGTGGACAGAGTAATGACCCAATTCACTGGTGAAAAGGGCAAGAGGTGGTAATCCACTCAAACCTTTGGTCTTAACCTGTGGCAGTCGTTTATAACGAGCTAGAATCATTCCGTACATGTTGGATACGCTTCCACCTGGACAGAGGATTCCATCGGCATTCGGAAAGCTTGAGTAGTTTACGAGGGAGAGGGCTTTGTCCAGGACTTGACGCTCCAGGATCATGAATACTGGAGCTACTTCATACGTATATCTACGAGTGGATAAAGAAATTAAGTAATTAAAGAGTCATACCCTTAGCATCGGTAATTCAACTACAATTGCTTCAAAGGTCTTGTTTGCCTCTGGGGAAGTGAATTAAATCATTGAATTCATTTCAATTATTCAGATATTCTGTTAGTAATAAATCTGGTTATTTACTGGCTTGTATTAAGACTCTCTGATATCCAAGCCCCAGCTAATCCGTATCCATCGAATCCGCCATATAATTGATTATGAAAGTGAGGATTCGATGTTTTCACAGAGTACTTTACGATAGCCCTCATTGCTCTCTTTATTTCCTCCGAAGTAGCTGCGTCGTCTCTGAGGACAACATCTAGTTTGTCCTGTGTAATAATAAGAAAACATATTAATAAAAAAGCATTACTTAAGGAAGTACTCCCGTATATCGACGCAACTATGTGACTTTGATGAAAATTGATCTACAGATTGATTTTAATTTTGACTATAGATGGGTGTAGGACCTTTTTGAAAAGCTCGATTGAATTTCCAAAAAATTCTGAATCTCTTTGAAATTAATCCAGATGGAATTGATAGGGTATGAGCCTTTTACAATTCAATGTATTATCTACGTTCTTTTATTACAGAATAAAAAAACATACATGAAGATTTTATTGAATATATATTATTATATATTTTATTTATCGAATATATTGTTTTGCGTTCCGACATGATGATCATATGCACGCAAAGCGCATGCGAATAGAATAAATTAGGCGAAAACATAAACATTTCAAGACACTTGTCGGCGTTATGCGGTATAATTTTTTAATGGAATCCAAGTAGAACTCCCATAAAATTCTTCAGAGCAAGCCCCAGGTTTTTCAATTGAATGTTTTTATACGTGACGACCGAGATTAGAAAGTAAATGTCGTTATTCTGGTCTATTATTCCATAAATAACGAACTGGGACAGTAATCGAGGATTCCGAGTGACTGGAAAAATTGGCAACGAACGGAACTGTCTTTATCAGAACCTAGTCGTTACTTGAGAGATTGAGATAACGCCATGTGTTTTTATTTGTTGACTTGATTATTGTGTTACGTAAAACGCACTTTTCCTCATGAAAACTCATTAAAAACGTGACAATAAAAAAATTAAATGAGCGATGATTAAAATTAGTGGATAATGTTCCGGTTGTTTGGATGTTAATTAGATAAATTTTTATGTGACAGATTTTATGTGAGACGAAAAAATTCACCTGTAACTCTTTGGGATGCAAAAACTCGACCACCGGATATTTTCCTGTGGTATCGAACACGTGTTCTTTTTTTAATATTTCCAGCACTTCCTCTAGAATCCCTAGAATCTGGTGGGAACTTGAAGCGGCCATGGCAAGGCGCGTACTGACGTTCCTGACGCTCCCAGGCCACCAAGAAGTGAAATAACTGGTCCCCACTCAGGCCCCGCTGATTTTACAGTAGGTCAGTTTCGACTGGTGTCATTGAACTGTCTTCGCATTATTTTCGCCACAACTGCATCAACCATTGATCAACTATCTAGACTGCTAAAAAAATCTCAAAAGAACGAAAAAAAAATGCAAACATCTGAAGAATCATCATTTGAAGAATCATTCGGTTATCAATATTTATAAATTGTATCTATGGAATGATAGAAATAATTGTACAATTCTTTATTTGGTATTCGCTCGTGTTATTGGACTCAAAAAAATTAAAACTCTTTGATAAAACATGTGAAAATTATGGTATAATTGAAGATTTATCGAAACTCTGCCCCAATGTATGAATACACCCTCGGTGAGTTGGAAAATAATATTTATTAGCTATATCAGTGGAATACAGAAATAATTCGACTATAATTTTATGGAATAAAAAATACTGTTCCCTCTGGTTTTAATCGCGATGACCCCTGGGCGTCGGACTCGATAAGAAATTCCATCGACGAAATTAAGTAAAGCAATTCGACCTTTGGATTTATTTTCGTTGAGACCCGGGGGCATTCAGCCGAGCACATCGACGGGGATTCGAGGGGCAAGGCCCTTCATGGAGGCCCACTGGCCCTCACAAAGATCGTAGAAAGATAATTCGGCGACTAATTTACCACCCAGAGTACCTGGGCCCCGGCAAACTGCTCCTGCACCCGACTCCCAGAAATTTCCACGGCCATTTGTACTCCCATTGACTCTTGACAGATACATTTTTCTCAGCCACATTGATAAATATGCTGTTTGACAGTCGCAGTGCCAGGGGTTACGAGCGAGACGCAATTGCTGAATTATCGGGACACTGTCCAAGAAACGACCCGGCAAGTACTGCAGATGATTACCCTCTAATTGTCTGGTGGATAAATCACTTTATTAATTTCAATTATAGCAGTATCGAGTCTGGGGTAAAGGACAAATGAGAATAATGTGTGGTGATTATTCGAGCTTGCACACTTGATTCAATTTTTTTTAACCATTATTTCATCGGTTCGTCATTTTTAGCTATTTTAGCAGGTCTCTATGTTTTTGAGTAATATTTCTGAATCAGAGGGAGTTGACGACATTTTTCTGTAAATGTTGATTGTTGAGTGACTAATTTATGAAAAGGAGGAACGCTCTGACATAGATAACACGATAATTGGTAATTTAATTCGTTGATATGAACTGTGTAGCGGATGTACTCTGATGCAACTGAAATTCCTTTAGAGAATGTTGCTAATTCTTAATCGATGCTGTACTGCTCGACTGTAACTCTTCTAGTCTGTCGTCTGGCTTGAACTATATTAATTCAATCATAACTTAAACTGATACGATTCTATTCCATTTTCAATAAATTTTGTTTAAGCCTTCGCTATACTCTACAACAGAGGCCAAAGTGAAAATTTTGTTATCTCTCTTAGACTTAGAGATATTCCTCAAAAACTGGATTGTAGAACGAGTCAATGTACCACTAATTATGTTATTTAGAAGTTTTCTTTGCGCAATATTGAAAAATTATAGCTACATTTCATAATCCTTACAATTTTTTCAAATTTGGGGTGTCCTTGAGAACATCAGCTTGGAGATATCGAATCCGATTAGAGTGCAAAAAAAGAGAAGTTAAATTCTCAAGTCCTTGAAAATCCCCATCGTCTAAAACTTCAATGGCATTTGCGTAGAGAACCAAGTGTTGCAACGAGGGAGTCCTGAGGAAAATTCCCTTGGGAAATGCCTTTATGTGATTGCGTCCAAGACGAAGTTCTCGAAGGGCCGTGAGACCTCTGAATGCGTCTCTATCCATCTAAGTAAACAGTGAATGAGTGGATTTTCTCGACATATGAAAAAAATAATAAAATAATGCAACAATTTCTGTAAGAGCGCTTTTGAATTTCTAATTTTATAAAAATTCTCCTTATTTTTATTATAATTACAAAATTACATAAATAAAAAACATGTCCAAGAATCATTTTTAAAATGAACACAAAAAATAAATACTTTTCCTTACAAAGCTTGAATGCAATTTTAATTAAATGGTTTTGGAAACTCTGAACGAGTTTTCTACTCTTTTCGGAAAGAGTTCTTCTACTTACTTTGGATATTAAATTGCTGGAGAGATCCAGACTTGTCAAACGCTCCAGCTGAGAGAATAAACTCGCAGGGAGTGAGACTAATCTGTTGTCCCTCAGGTTCAGTTCCACGAGATTAATCTGCGAGTCCAGAAGTCCAACTGGGATGTCTCTGAGGCGATTTTCTTCCAGTCTGATGCACTTGAGACTGACTAAATCCTTCAGGACATCTACGTCGAGATAGGCCAGATGGTTTTTCGCGAATAGGAGATCCTCGAGGTCTCGCAAACCGTAGAATATTCCACTTGGTAGAGATGCGATACGGTTTGATGATACATCGAGGAGGTAGAGGACAGTGTTCGTTATGAAGAGACCATCTGGCAGGTTGACCAGCTTGTTTGATGAGAGATCGCTGATAAACGCAAACAATTCTTAAAAATCAACAGAAAAACCTACCAGTTTCTTTAAAAATTTTATAATTTTATTATATTTATTATTAAATAGTATGACATTTTTATAATTATTATATTTTTTATAGGGGAAAGCGAAACAAGTGAGATATTGCTTAAGATGTTGTAACCAATATTATTTTTGCTATAAAATTAGGAATATGCTTGTGAATACTAACGCATTTCATGTAATATTAAAAACGTCAGTATTAATTATATATATTGAAAAAGTATATAACAGATGCACAATATGTTGAACAATAAATATTGAATTTCTCCTTTGAGAAACAACTGATTTTAATTGATCCTTATTATGAAATCAGAGACACATAAATGAAGTCCGTCTGAGTCGAAATATCCTTATCTAAGTTGCCTGAGTCGAAACTCGTAAGACTGATTCCTTATTGGTCAACTCGAATCCGAAGTCGAGTCGAATTCGAATTTGGCGCACCGAGTGCGCAGTAGATCTCGTGTTTTATAACACGAGAACGAGCTTGTATAATTTAATTATACAAATCGTGGTTGAAACTTTTTAATCTAAATGTTCGAAGTCCGAAATTCAAATTAGCCGCCTAAGGAATAAGCGTGACAGACTTTCGAGATATCGATAGTCTCGATAGTCCTTTTTAGAATAGGATGTAATTATAGACCTATCTAAAGTTAACATCTTTAAAAAATTATGGATATAACTGCAAAACTACTGGAATTAACAATTTTTGAAGAACGAAGGGTACGATGCACGAACTGCAATATGATAATGTAATTTTCCATAATCATTTCAGTATGAATTGTCCTTCAGATCATAAATAGCCGGTACATAATTTCCTAATAATTATGAATATCAACAACGAGCTATTTATTGTAGCGGGTATCGATCTCCTCTACTCACAGAATCTGAAGATTCCTCATCCTCAGCAATTGGCTCTGATGCAAGTCCCTCAGTAGATTTTTACTCAATTTAAGATGCGTAACGCTGTGGAGGGAGTAGAAGATGCTGAGTGGCAGATGCTCGATCATATTATTACTGAGATCTCTGAAAAAATGTTGCGAATTCATGATAGGTCCCAAAATTTCTAGAGGTAATTGAATACTGACAGGTCTCGCAGGTGAATTAAATCCTGGAAGGTGTCTCTGTGGAGTGCACTGAGCTCATTGCTGCCCAGATCTCTGAAATACAATTAAAAAAAGGTATTTCCATTGAACAGTAAACAGTCAAGGTGGACTCACATTTTCAGGGTATCCTGAGGTACTAGCTGGGTAGGAGGCACGTCAATGAGCTCCTGTCTCCAGCAGGAGATGGATTTTGTCTCCGGTAAACACTTGCAGGGCCCTTCTGCACATAATTCCCAGTCTCCGGACCATCCTCTGATCTCCCAGACTATTTAACGATTATTTAAATACGAATAATTTAATTGATCCACTGGAGAAAGAGAGAAAAGTTCTTCGAGGTTTTATTGTGACGGCTAGAATTGTTTACCAGGTTGCTCCATAGCTCGGAGTCTTCTTTCCAGTCTGGAGACTCTGCTCTCGACATCCTCCAGCTTCACATCACCTCCAGACCCTTGATTACACTCCAAACACGCCCTGAGAATCTCCGGGCACACGGCTATTCCCCAGAGGATGGATAATACAAACAATACGAAGGAACTTTTCACCAGTCCTCTTCTCGACATTGTTCACTCTGTACTAAACCCCAGAAGACCCTGCATCCTCATTAAATTATTAATTCATGCTGTAAACACTCAATGTGTTTATTGTTCGGTGATTAGTCTCGACACACCAAGGGCTACATAATAATTCTACGAGACAAATTTATTTGAACAATTCCTTTCAATGAGAGTGATTTTTTATTTTTTTATTATTTCAAACAATTTGGAATGATTGTGTTTCGTTGTATTGATTAATTATAAAATGTTGGGTTGAGACAAATTTATTTGAACAATTCCTTTCAATGAGAGTGATTTTTTATTTTTTTATTATTTCAAACAATTTGGAATAATTGTGTTTTGTTGTATTGATTAATTATAAAATGTTGGGTTTTTTTTATATGACTGGATTGAAATGAAAATAATAATAGAGGATGTGCTATTATGCAGCATTTAATCAAGAAATTTTTCTTCTACATTGGTTTTTTATAATTACAAGGAAAGAGCTCAAATATACATGGGCGGGTGTTGGTGGTAGAGTTATGTAATGAGGATAGTCTTGCCATTTCTCGGTGTGATCTTAAACGCATTGACCTTTGTTCTTGAAAACGTATTCTGAAAATATAGGAGAAAATCGTAATTAGAAAAATCGAATACACTATAAAAAAAGGTCGGTGAAAAATTTTTTATTTCGGTTTTTTTAGAAATAACCTTTCAATATGTTTTCTATCGATAAAAAAATTGCGGAATTTCTATAACGAATTATATAAAAGCCATATTAGTACATGAAATCAATTTTCTAGGAATTTCAAGTCTTCTAACGGAAATTTTGGAGGAATTCACGAAAAATTTTGGTCAATTTGGGATTCAAAGAGTGGCAATCCTGAATTTTCGTGATTTTCATTGAATTCGTTAAAAATAAATGAAAAATGGAAATAATAATTAAAGAATTGAGAAAATTTCTTGGAAATCCACGGAAAATTACTCGTTAAAAATTTCCAAGATTATACGCATACTGTTGTGAAATTACACTTGAAATTTAAAAAATTGATATTTTCAGCAAAAATAAAGTCATGTGAAATTTCTGTAGAACTCTTTGTTGATTAATAATTCCCAATGAAAAATAATTTTGGATTCTCCATTGCCGAAATTCTGAATTTTCAGGTCCATACGGCGTTGAACCCGTAAAAATGTTGAAAATTCAAGCAATGATTCCCCTGAATTTTCAATCTATTAAAAATCCAATTATATTTACTGTTGAATCTTCATAAGGGGTATGAAAATTCAAAATTTCATGGAAAAATCAATTACAATTTAATATGAAAAACTAAAACTACATTTCTTGAATTTTCATGATAAATTAGCAATTGAGCGATCGTTTTAATTGGAATTGAATCCAGGTCCGAGTATAACTGAAAATTCACGTTGAGACTTTGTGACTGAAATTTCAAGAAATGTCTAAAAATGGAGAGAAATCTCTGAGTGTTGAGGGTTGATTGAGACTTACTGGTTCCATGTTCGCAGTTGTCTACATCCATGTGGCAAGATGAATCGAAGGTCTTGGGCTTGACGGTAGAGTTGCTGGGGACGTAGGCGCAAATTGGATCGCGGGTTGAGCAATTTTTTTGGCATTTCTTCTTGGCGTCCTTCTGAGCTTTCGTGTCCTTAACGACAGTTGTAGCATCCTTAGCCTTCGTGTCCTTGGTCTTCTCCATGTCTGATGGTGAAGCGTCTACTTGTTGGCAAAGGGCGACGATGCACGCCGTTGCTAGAGCTGGAGGAATTCAATGGTATAACATGAGGGGTGATATATTGTCGAATATTATAATACTGTTACGTATCCCCCTTCGACTTATAATCCCCGTGATGAATGATCCCAAGGAAGCCCTTAATTATGATTGTCTTCTATCCTGGATCGTCTATTATTAAAAAAAAAATTATCCTTCTCAAGACGCTTCTTCTTGTATTTAAAGAATTAATAAGCCACCGCATTTATTTATTAACAACCGTATTGTGTCTTTCTTCAACAATCTCTGCAATACAATGATTCCTGTTTTTATGTGACTTCAAAGGCATTTAAAATAATTTTTTGGGATATTTGATTTCGCAGGATTTCGCAGGATTTCAAGTGATTTCCGATTTCACATGATTTCAGGTCCGATTTTAAATGATTTCAAGTCACAGTCATATGCTTTCACCGTTAAATACTCTCTTGGAATAATTAAATAAAAGGGTCGCTTTTCCTCTTCGTGTCGCAAAAAAAAATTAATTTCTGCATTTTTCTTTGGAATTTCTACTGGAGTGTTATTCGAATTTATGGTGTTGAGATTTTTTTCTATAAGGAACTATTTCCAGAAGAATAAACTTTCCAATTTTTTTATACAAAAAAAGAACGCGCGAATTTTATTAAAAGAAAATTATTGAAGTTAATGAAAAACAAATGTTTTTGTACTACAAAACGACTAAACATTTGATCCACAATTTTTTATTTGAAATATGAGAGATGCGAAAAAACGAAAATTGAGTATATATGTATAACGTATATGTATAATGAGTGTATATGTATAACGATTCCAAAGAATTCTCTTGCGAAATAGAATTAATTCACCAATTAATAACTATAACATTGAATCCGACTCAATCGGGTTCAGATTCAGGTATCATATGAATGATTTTCTGCAAAATGAATGCAAAATAATTGATGAGTTATCGCCGATATCTTCTCGGTCTTCAAGCTTATTCCAAATTTCTGCGAAACGGCTGATAAAATTGTCGTGAAAAAAAATATAATTTTAATGTTTTATTATTCTCCAATGACTCACGAAATTTACTCACTGTGTAAGAATTTTCCTACGCTCTCAGTAATCTTTTGCAAATTTTACAAAACTTTCCCAAAAATTTAGAATAATAGACGCATGACTATAAAAATTTGTGAGTCATTAAATGATGATAAAACCAAAAAACAGTCTGTTTTTTTCACATCAATTCGATCTAGGGTTTCCTAGAAATTCTCAAAACAAAAAAAATATGAAAAATTGGAAAATATCGGGAATAACTCCTGAAACTAACATTTGCCGGAAATTTCGGGCGAAACAGTTGGAGGTATCATAGGTACCTATTTTTGAACTCACCGATTGCGAAAACAGCTTTCATCTTCACTAAATGTGTAAATACCTTCGACAAGAGAACTGATATAAGCTGTATGTCAAAGATGACTGAATACCATCGTCTGCACCGAGACACTTATAAAGGCAATTGTTGCATTGCGTGCGAGCCCTTCCCCCACCTTTTCCAAGGCACAAAAACTCCGTGGAATTGGTACCTCAACAAAACGAAACGACCGGTGAATACTGGTCACAGAGTTCATCTCATTCTTCGCTTCTCAAACATGACCTGGTGCTATCACCAATTTGTTCTGTATCATTCAGTTCAAATTACATGATTGAATCACGTGCTTGTGAAGCGACAACAATTACGGACCGTCTACGCACCGAGGATTCTATAATTTTTATTCTTCCAGCTGCTCTACCCTAGAAAGTTATATTTCCAGCGTTACATTTTGCTTACGCCCTTAAATATTACAAATATATAATATTATGTCATAAATCCACACAAAAAATATCACCAACAAAATAAAATACCAGAGCAGCGAATAAGAGCAAACAATGAACTGGGTTTTTACTTCAATCTTTCGATTCATAAATAAATGTGTAAGTTTCAATATTATACAAAATATCAGTACCAGTTCCACCGGAAAGTAAATAGTAACAAGAATAAAATTCACCCACGCAGTGTTTCTGTACCCAACATAATATACCATCACATAACACCATAATTTTTATCAGAACACTTCAATAACATCAATACCGTTTATTCGTATAATATAATATCATTGAAAATATAATGAATATATAATATAATAATATACTAAAAGCCTAGTAATCCCATCATAATATTTCATACAGTAACAGTTTGCCCATGAATACTTGAGGGTGTTATCTAAATTTGAGAGATGGTGTTTCATTTCGACGTCCAGAACAAATTCGAAATTAATATACCTGAAGTTTTTTATTTTCCAGGTGTTGTCAGCTGAATTGTCATATATTTCTTGGAATGAAATTAAGAAAAAGGAGAATCGTAATAAAAATTCCGTTTCTCAGAGAAAGCGCGAGGTTTTTCTATTAAAATTTTCCATATGAGTCGCACCGGGTCAAAGATATCTCACCGCGGAAACGTATCCTCATTCAATCCAAATTGGTATAACTCACTTTATTTAACATAACATAAAGTGGTACTTGACTTTGCAAAATGAAAAATTAAGATTCCTCAGTCGGATTCAATCACGAGCCGCACTGCTGACCCAGATCTTCTTCTTTGACAACCGGAAATGGGGTTCGACTCCCATCCTGTTGCACTACCAGCCAGTTTCTCATCAATTCCAATTCCTAAATAATTTGCGGGCATTTGGCAAAGTAGATTAACGTTTTCATGGAACCCAGTAGCAGAATGACAACACCAAACATTTCCCAACTTGATTGAATATCGATTTATCTAAAAAAGTATTGATTTTAAATGAAAAAATCAAAACAAATTCATTGTAAACAATTTAATTAGGTAAAAACTCTTCAATATTTCCCCAGTGAATCATTAAATCTCGAGATGAATCAGCGAAGAAAAATGACAATTTCTAATAAACCCCAAAAAATTAGTTCTTGCTTTTTTTCGATTTATATATTTTACAATAAATATTTTTCATACATAAATAAATAAATACATGGATAATTGAGTTATTCAATTCTCTAGCTAAGTTTTCATATCATTCGTATCCTCTTTCTCTTCAGCAACATAACTATTAAAAGTTCTAACATAATCTCTCCAGGTGTCTCCAGCCCCCAAGAGCCTCTTCACCCTGCAGGTGATGCTTCTACACTCCTCAGAATGATTATCAGCTCCCTGATACTTATCAATGGCATCATGGACCACAGCAGTTAATGCGTTTATCCGCAGCATCGCTGAATCATCTGTAAGAAAAATCCTAAGTGAATGATGAGCTCTCACGCGAGCGATTTCCCTGGTTTCTCAATTCATCAAAGACCTTCGACTGATTGACCACCAGCTTAAACTGGTCTCCACTTACACGTAACTAGCTTACGGCCCTCGTCATCGTCCATATCATCCTTATCGCTCTTCATCTCTAATTTCGGTATGAACATGAGGAGACAGATGATTGCGATGAATTTAACGATCAGTTTGAAGATAACTAATTTCAGGATGATTTTGGCAATTGTGAAGGCATTCAATTTGATCGCCAGTGGCCACGCTATGTCGAAACTAGGGAGTGCAGGAAGCTGGGGTATCTCCGGAAGTGCGTAACCACTCCATCCTAAAATAAATAAATAATTAAACGAAATGAACAAAATACACAACTCAATCAGAGGTGATTACAATTAATACCTCCGAATCTAAAAGACATAGCATTATTCACATGACCTTTTCTTTTCTTTTTTAATGCTTATTTTACATCGTTTCGAACCGAATGAGACTATGTGGCGATTGATCAGGACTTTTTAAAGCTGGTTAGATCTCACCATTCTACCCGGCCAGGAATTGAACCTGGAATCTATTGCTTGTGAGGCAACGATCTTAACCTACGCCAGGCCACCGGGCATGACCTTTTTTAGCTCTCATTATGCTCTATAAAAATGTTCTTAGAACAAATTTCATTGTCGCCTAAATTTAGAGCTCCTAACGAAAATCGACTTTTGGGTTAACTCATATCTAATCTCTATTTTTTATTTATTTTATATTCCCGTTGAACCCAAAAGAGACAGAAAAATTTCCATGGAAGATTCTCTGAAGTTCTGTTTCCGGCCTGCAAAAATGTCTTACTCAAAATTCCCATATCTGATCCAAACCCCGAGATACAGTTGATAAAGCAAATCTACAAAACATGAAAATACGCTACCTCGCGCCTCACCTTGCTGGCTGAGTTGAGGGGTTCCATAGCTAGCAGGAGCTCCAGATGTTACACCCGGAGGTCCATAACTCCCAGCAGGAGGTCCATAATGGCTCTGGGATTGAACTCCGCTGCCATAAGGATTCTGCTCTCCAAATTTCACGAAATTCTGCACCGGAAGTGAGTACGAAGAGCTGGGGGTAGGGATAAAGGGTTCGGGTGTCGGTCCATAGGCGATTCTGGGATTTTTCCCGGGTGAGAAGAGCCCACCAGGTACCCCATATTCCGTAGCAGGTCGATAGATCGGTCCCTCGTAATTCCTCCTTATCAATTTCACTCCCTTGGGCTTCTCCATGCGGATCACCCCGTCCCTCTGTTTCTTGGTGTGCGAGTACTCTAAGGCATCCAAATAACTGTCCTTCGCCGATCCCTTTACCGGTTTTTCCGTGTTCGTCCTGTACTCCGGATACACCGGGTAAACCTTTGGGATTTGCGTCGAAATGTCAGAAATTTCGAAAATCTCCTCCGATCTCCCCTCCACTCCTGGGGTCGTCGAACCTATCCAACTCGTTGAACCCGTAGAACCCATCGGCGGGAGTGTCGTCTCCATTGAACCGACACCCATCCCCATCAATAGAATCAGCACTGGGGCTATCAGTGATCTAGATCGGTCCGGCATTATTTGGCCGCTCTCGGGTACTCCTGAATTAATTCGCGTTGTTAGTAATTGCTCGTGTACTCATTTCGCGGGGAATTATTCGACGAGCGGAGACGCGAGGTGACTCAGAAGTAATCAACAGGAGTTTACTGGATGAATACAAAATGAGGGAGTGAGACGCATAATAATGAGTAACGGGGTCTGCCCTTATGGTGCGGTTTTCTTGAAAGGGTAATGGGGGTCATGAAGGAAAAAATTGATTTTTTCCCCATTTCAAATTAATTCAATTAAGTCATTTTCCTTCGAAAATGTATGGAAATCAACTTATTGTTTGGTAAAAAGGGAATATATACTTGTGTATCATCTTTAAATTATTTATTATCATACATATTCGTTTTTTCAACAAATAGCAATAAGCCAAAATTAATCGTATCATTTGTTCTATTTATGCGTGGATTTTTACGATGAAATAATGGTGGATGAATAAGATTTATGAGGACAGGTCACCTGAGATCCTGGGGCTTTTGTAAAATTAGTTAGTTCACCTTTGGAATTAGAAAGAGGCGGATGTATCTTCTGAGTGTAATTCAAATAAAAAGGAATAATGCAAATTGAAATATTCACTTATTTTACCTGTTAGTTATTCAGTTATACTTTTCATTTATTTTAATAAATTCATATTGCTATTTTTATATTTAAATATATTTCTCAAAATATAGTCTTTTAAGGATGACTTCAATTCGCTATTAAAAAAATTACGTTAATTATTCAATTTAATCATTTGTTTTCTTTTATATATAATTTAGATTTTGTAAAATTAATTTGGAGAAAGACTTACGTATGTTTTTTTCTCTGTTTTTATCACTAATAATCCACTGATAGTATCAATAATTCACAGCACTGGATTGCATGAATCGGTTGTAATTCATTACCGTGATTTTTGAAACTTATCACTCGACGATTTACGAAGGGGAAATAAAAAATTCAATTGACCGTCAGGAATATATACCGGTAGCCATGGAGGGGCATACGCCATGGATTTACTGGGTTACTGTCCCGAATGTTGTTTATCACTGGAACATGACCATCGCAATGAGTTATTTCGAGACAAATCAAAATTAATCATCCAAATCGATAATTATAACTTTCAAATTATTCAATCATTGACGAATAATAATTGGAATCGCAATGGGCCACTCCAATTATTAATTGATCTGCAGAATCAATGTAGAAGGAAATTAATTCAAAGTTTAGTCATTGTTTCTTCTGTACTCATGAAGTAATTAAAACTTTTGATTGAAAAATA
>NW_011887769.1:587815-589620 GCF_000806365.1 Fopius arisanus | reverse complement strand
TTCTGAATAACATTGGACCAATGATAATTAGATTTTTTATTACATTTATAAAACTTTTATATTGTCATTACATTTACAGTTACGTTGTCTTCATCATATTATCATCCCATTTTTTTGTACTTTATATTTATTCTAATTCCGTTGTGTTCCCACACCGAGACAAGTGGGGAGTTACTCTTTCAGATCGCAGAGGAGACCCGGGTAAAACGGGACAATAAATTTGGGGACAAACTGGAATGTTAAATAATAAGTTCTTACATCAATTCTTTTCCCTCGCCTCCCATGGAGCTGCCGAGTGAGGGAGAAGAGTGAGAGACTGAAGAGTGGAAATTATTGTAAAAATCTTGTATCGTAGTGTCGAGATGGGGACCAAAATTACGAAAATAAAAACATTGTGAACATTTCGAAGAATTCATAAAATAGGGGAATATTACAAATTATGGAAGATAATGAGTATTTATATAATGAGTAATTATTGGTTTATTTTTATTATAATTATTGGGGTTATTCATATAATGAGTAATTATTGGTCACATTTTGAGATTGATTTCATGACGATAGGCGTACAGACCTAATATAATTACTAAACATAGAGTACTAAATATAGAGAACGTGTTTATATGACTGATATGATAAAAGAGTTGGAGATTATTATAGAAGATTTTTAACCAATGTTACTGAAAAATTGATGAATGATAACAAAATTTTATTTGATTTGATTTTTTGACAAAAAATGACACAGACGTTAATGAACACGATAAGCGAATGCGACATATTTCTCAAATTGTTGTTTTCACCCGGGAACAACAATCGAAAATAGTAAAAGAAAGAAATGGCGGTAAACCTAGGGTATCACTTCACCATGTTCGATTTTTTCCCAGTTTTTTTTGGAATACATCCTCTTTAAAGATATAAATGTTATCTTCCAGACATGGCAAATTTTAAGCTTCTATCGCTTTCAATTCTAAGACGTATCGTCAACTTACCTGTCAATACTGATACGTTGACCTATCAGAATACTGCAGTGAATTTCTTCCATTATTATTTTATGAAAATGGGAGTGGAAGCCTCAGGCACAAGTAGAATTTCCGGCTGACTCCAATGAAATCGATATTGTTTGCGTTTCCATGCGACTGGTTGTGTTGATACTCGAAATGAATTTATCCTGTAAATTCGTAAATCGAGTAGAATGCCAAACGCAGAGACAAAGTTCGAAAAATTATTAATAAAACCGTTCGTCCGTTATTAAAATCCGTAATTTATACCCGTTTTATTTTTCAGATGGGTGAAATTCGGAGAAATCAAAACGATTGCCTTTCTGGGGAAGGATACGGTAGCGATAGCCTCGGGTCTCCACGTAATATTCATAAATTTGAATACAAAAGAAGAAAGAGTGGAGAAATTTGACAGTAAGGAGCGGGGAGAGGGTGCTCGGTGTCTGGCGGGACATCCGGTAACTGCAATTATCTCCAGCTCATAACTTTTTGCTTCCACTGTGCATTCTCAGAGAAAAAAAATCCCTCAAGATAAAACTAAAGTTCTAGTTCCTAATAATTTCAATTTGATTTTGAAGATAATTTATTTTTCATTCAAGTTTTAATTCTTCAAAGAAAGATATATCTTTTTTTTTCAAATATTTCATTGATTTCCTGCAATTAGTTTCATTTTTCCAAAGATTTGTCTCATAACATCAAAAAGTGCGTCAATAATTCGGTAAATCAAGGGCATTTGTCACTTGATTGAACTGCACTTGTTTCTCCTTATCACTGAAATGATGAAAATGCGAAATTCTTGCAACAAAATTT
>NW_011887769.1:580966-582810 GCF_000806365.1 Fopius arisanus | reverse complement strand
TTTTCTGTTGCCCAGGTCGTTCCGATGTTCGCCATCTCCGAGAGACGAGCGAATCCGAAGGTTCGGGTCTACACGTATCCATCCATCAATAAAGTATCCGACTGTGTTTACAGAGAAAAAAATTGGACTGGATATATCTCAAGTGCCTTTGCAGGAACTGATTATCTGCTTACTCTCACTTCATCCCCGAGTTTCAAGATGATCGTGTGGCTGTGGAGAACAGGAGAATGCGTAGCGACAGTTAAAACTGGAATTACTGACGAATACCAGACTCTGTAGTGAGTAAAACCAATAACTCGAGACCTAAAAGACGTAGCGCAAGTTATCTCAGAACTTTTCAATAGTTCAGATAGTGCTCTATTGAAAAATCCTCCTTTTAAAGTCGTTGTTACTCGAGAAATAACTCAAAATACATGGATGAAAGATTAATGTGAAGTTGAAAAAGTTCTGAACCGATACAAGCAAATTAAAAAGAAATCCTTTCCAATAGCGTGCGCTTTTATATCGCCCTAGTTTTCAAAAAAATACTGCTGTCTTCCTGAGATTCGCCGATATTCCCAAACAACTCTCGATTTTCCAATTCCAATTTTCAGTTCTTCTCCAACGTCTCCAACGCTGATAGCGCAGCTGGGGGTTCCCTCTGGTCTCATGAACGTCTATGAACTGAACATCTGCTCGAAGATCGTTTCCCTGGTGCTGTCCTCCCAGGACTCTAAACCCGAGAGGATCACATCAGCCTCCTGGACGTACGACGGGAGCCTTTTGCTGTCGGATGACGTCGGTAACGTCTACCTCACTCCAACTGACGGAAAACGTCGTCACCAGGTCCTCCAGCGACTCGAGACAGCCCCTCAACCCCCAGGACCTCTTCTGGTTGCCTTCCGGGGTGGAGTATCCGTCGCAAACACCTCTCCAAACCTCTTCGTAAGTCACCAAAACCAGAACGAGAATATTCTCAAAAGCTTGAATGTATAAAGTTCTACAGGAAATCCCCCACCGGGAGGGTCAAGTCCGGGGGTTCTTGGAAAATCATCTGGGAAATTGAGATCAACTCCCCTGTGTCTCACCTCTCTCGCCATCTCCAGAGAGACAGCATTCTCTTGTGCTCCATTAAAGGAGAAATATCAGAAGTCAGCGTTGGGGACGACGACATTCCCAGGCTCCAGATTATCTGCCAGCAGGGCTCTGGATATTTGTTTCTAGCCTCGGTGTATCCTGGACGATTTATTACCACTGTCGACGGTTTTCATAGATTACATTTGTTTGAGAGCCACACTGGAAAATTAACTGGGAGAACATGTCTCGAGGAATATGGAACAGGTCGAGATATTACAGGATTATTTCAGTAACAAAGTCGTCAAAAGATTGAGATGAGTTAAACTAGACAAAAATTACCAAATTAAGGCTCGCACGTACTACATCTATCGAACGTAATCTTTGATTTGAACTTAATACTATTAGCCGATAAATTTTTTAATTTGAGTTTCAAATTGTATTGTAGGAACGACTCTAATTATTATTAAAAAATAGGGATATGGAAGATCAAAAATTGAGATATTGATTACAAGAGATTGGCCGAGTTTACAAAAACAATAATTAAAAGTACGCAGATTATGACCAGTAACATTTGACAATTTGTTTTAAATCTATATTGTTACTAACTATTTAGTTTATTCTTTTTTTTAGACAGTAAATGCGGGACTTAATTTAATTTTCAAGTTTATGTAATACATTATTTATTATTCCAATCGATCAAGTCAGTATAAATTACCGGTCTTTGTTGATAGGGAAACCTGTTATCTTTCAAATATAATCAAATATGAGTTTTGCTGATCCCTGAATTT
>NW_011887769.1:578553-579736 GCF_000806365.1 Fopius arisanus | reverse complement strand
TTTTTCTACAAAATAACCAAATGAATTCATATTATTTCTTATAGAATTAGTTAATTAAGCAAAGAGGTTTTGTCAAATAAATGTAGTAAAAATTCATAGATAAATCGCTGGGGTTTTTTATTAATTTTTCTAATGTGTTCTCTTTGGATTTCACCGATTTTTCAGGATGATTATCAGAGGTTCGTTCTGGCAGACGCGCAATTGTCCTCCCATCGCCTGCGAGATGTAAAAATAAATACTGATAGTAGATACGTCATTACTTTCGGTTACGACGGACTCGTTGCAATAAGAAATAGAGCCAGTCTGAGTGAGCTCCTCTGTCTTTTCACGACTCATCATCGTCAAGAGGGTGGCATCAAGTTGGCAGTTGTCAGCCTTTCGACCAGCATGCTGATTACCCTGGGAAAGAATGGGAATTTGGTTGCATCGAAAATCAGGTGAAACAGGAGATTAAATTCTCAAAATTATATTGAATTGGTAAATTTGTTAGAACCCATCAAACAAATCAAACATCTTTTCAAAAATTAAGGGATAAAAATGATGATTATCAAAAGATTATATAATAACGATTAAATTATGAGAAAATGGAAGTTAGAAAAAATATGATGGAATTATTCAGTGTTACTCGCAGAGTTGAGTCAACATTAATTCGTTTTTCAGTCAATTGGAGTCTGTGGAGATTGGAGATCATGTCCCGAATGTTGAGGTGGTGCTCTCGAGCTCCACTCGAACTGAATGGGACGAAGATCTGACGTGGATGGAGGTGAAGGAAGCAAAGAAACTCGATAGGGAGCGAGATGAGTTTGCGATTGAAAGAGCATCGATATTATCTGATTTTGGAAACCTGAGAGATAAGGTAACATTGGTTGGATAGACTTGAAAAGAACTGATCGAATTTAACAATCACTCCGGGTTTGAATCATAAAGAATAAGGAAGAAACAGGTGGGTTAGACTCTCAGCCCCTTGAAAATTTCAGTTGAAGGCACTCATAGACGACAACGAAAAAGCATCAGAGGTGGCTAAATTACCCCTCGAGACGTTCGACCTGGATAAAGAAGGCAGAGCAAGACTCATAGAGAGAAACCATGAGGGGCAGGGGAACTTAGTGAGGACACTCGAGGAAAAAGCATCACGTGAGGCTGAGATCAGTGAATTTATCAGAAAACTCTGCTGGGATTCAAT
>NW_011887769.1:564771-577673 GCF_000806365.1 Fopius arisanus | reverse complement strand
GCAATGGGAAAAGAATGTGTAGAGGCTCTGAATTTACTGAAGGGCAATGACGATGACGAGGAGGAGAAATTCGTACTGTCTGGAACAACCACCCACCGCTGGATACGTGAGGATCCCTCACGCGTTGTAAATCAAATTTTACGAGACGGTAGTTACTGCGAGGGTGTGAAGAGAAATATCCTGGGGAAAATACGAGAGGAAAAATTAAAGGTAAACTTTAAAGATTTTAATTGAATTTCCGTTTAGACCCCTTGATTTTTTTCTCCGTGCTTGTCAACTGCATCGAAAAATTTGAGAGAAAATCCTAAGATTTTTAATTCTTCAACACGGAAAGGAGATAGAAATTTCCTTTTTTTCGTGCATGATTTCATCTGTTTTGAAGTTCAATAGCGAAGCGGTAAAACGGTTGAAGTCGTTTTTATAAAATGAGTTTATCACTGAAATCGGTTGAGGAGAGTATAACGCACTGGTCACAGAAAGAGTTGAAGCCTTGAAACATATTTAATAACTTTTGCTTCGCAATGGAATGCAGTCGTCCGATGCCGACCAAAAAAAAATTATAATTTTGCTTGGAAATGCTGTAGAATGGTCTAAAATTTAAAAATACACTTTTTTTTAAATATCTATGCTCTTCTGACTCGAAATATCTCGAAACGCGTAGAACTAATTTCTCATTGGTCAATTCGAACCGCCGAATTCAAATGCGGCGCACAGAGTACGCTCATGAAATTTTGAGTGATGAAATAATTATAAAATACGAAAACGGTGTATTTTTATGAATTTTTACAAATTCATAACAAAGGAACGATAATCAGATTTTCACCTCTCCTGTAAAATTAACTTTTTTCGACTTAAACCATTTTATTACTTGGTTATTAAGTTGAAGCAAGAGAAGAATTTAATTGTGAACGTGGTAACTTTTTACTGAATTTATAGATATATTTCAATAAGTTGTTTGAGACGATGCGCTCCCGTAAGTCAACTGAAATAGAATTAGCGAAGAACCGGATCGCCAGGATCCAGTACTGTACCTCAGAGCTGAAACAAATGTTCCAAGTGGATTGTACCATAGATCACAGTTGGTTAAAACTCGAGTGGCAAGAATCGGAGAGACCGGAGAGTGTGGTCGAGGTCGAGGATGAGGAAGTTTACAGAGTGATAAATGATTCAGGGGCTGAGGCGAACGTGAAACGTTTGGATAATTCAGTGACGCGTGAATCGAGCGTCTTCACAGATAGTTTCCGGAGAAGGGAGTTGAAGAAGATGATGGACGGGGTCCTTGAAGTCAAGTTGAGATTGTTCTTCTATTGCAAATACAGACAGCTAGACGTCAAGATTTGTCTATCGTTCCTTCTCCTTTTTAGGTGGGAGGACGAGATCAAGAAGGACATTGCAAGGCCAGATTGCCTGACAAGAGACCCTTCGACTTATTCCGAAGATGATTTGAGGATTATCGAGAATTATGAGAGTGCTCTGAAGGATCTGGGGAGGGAGAGGGAAAAATATCGAAGATATTTAGAGCGAGAAGTTCAAGTATTGGAAGGTATAAGTGACGATGTCTGTTTTGATTAATACGAAATGAGCTAGTCTTCGAGTTACATGAAGCAACGATTAAATAAGAATTGTTAATTAATAGAATAGAAATTCGACAGAATCGTATGAAATGGAATTCTGTGAAAACTAAGGGAATGCGAAGTAATATGGACATGTTTTTTATTTAAATTGTTGCAGTAACTGTGTTGAAAATAATTTTTCAATTGTTTAAGGAGATAATAAATTTAGCTTGAAAAACATTATAGGAGCAGTCAGTTAAAATTTTGAGGCAATTCGATGATAAAAATTATTCAGTTTTTTAATTTTCAATTCCACTTAACAGTCTCAATCCAATAATTGCTACATACTTAATTTATCGATATATTGTGTTTGTTTAAGGGCCGAGTGGACTATCTATCGAACGTCATCTATTGTTTAAATTTTATCTTCTAAGCCCAAATAAATTAAAATTTGGAATCAAATTTATGTTGCGGGAAGCACTTGAATGATTTGAAAAAAATAATGAAAAAAGGAGAAAAAATTATTGAAGGGCGCTAAAGAGCAGTATTTATTGAAATGGATCTAAGAAGTTTACTAAAAAGAATAAACAACACGAAAAAATATTGTAAGTACCTTGCGCCCATCTCCCGGATTTGGCACACATACGAAACCCTCCACTGGATTAAATGACAGCTAGAGACAATAACATGTTTCTTATTATTTATTTGTAAACTCAAGAGATCCATTTCGATAAACATCGCTCATGAGCGCCCTTCAATAATTTTTTCTCTTTTTTTTCATTATTTTTTCATGTCCATTCAAGTGCACCCCACAACACAAATCTGATCCCAAATCTTAATGTATTTTATGCTAAAAAGATAAAATCTGAACAAAAGATAACGTTCGATAAATATTTATTGCTAGATGCTTAAAATTAAGAATGGAACAATTTTTAATTGGTGTCTATATTACCGAAACTTCTCTCATTAAAAACTATTCTGAACTGTAGATGCAGCTATATTTGTTTAGAAAAAAAATTTCTACGAGTATTAATTTTTCTATATCGTTCTATTGTATTTTTTCTGTGCTTATTTTTGGCTATACTCGTTCTTTTCTTCGATTTTATGAAAAATCTATGATTGTTACAATTTTTAGAGTCTCTCAAATCGAGCATAGTGAATTTCAATGAAGAGATGAAACAACTCCATCTGAAACGTCTGAAAATAGAGTCAGCAGTTCTCCAGGAGACCCTGATGCGTCTCCGTGAGTGCCAAAGGCATCAACTACGTCTCAAGGGGATGGAAGCCGTAGCCAGTCTGGAAATTAACGAACTAGCTCCGGCTGTGGACCACACAAAAAATCTAACAGAGAATTTCTCTGCTTTGGAATCCGCTGTAAATGAAACACGTGTCAGATACGACAATTTATCGAAACGAGAGAAATTACTCGAGGGAAAATTCCGAGGTGAATTCACGGATTTAAAGCAACCGATGGTGGAGCATCTGCTGCGTCAGTACAAAAAACGCCCGAGGCTGGGACAAATGACATGCACGTCAGTCACGTACCTCGGAGAAATGGGAAAATGTATTTTGAGTGGTGAAAAGTCGGAGATATTGCCGAGAGAGTGCTTGGATTTTTTAAAGGGGATGGATATGCTGGACGTGATGCCCAGTGGACTTCCCAGTCAAATCGACGGAAGCCACTGGATGATACTGTGCAAATTACGAAGGTTCAAAGTGGAAATTGAAATTCGAGTGAGTAATTAATTGACGATTTCCATTCAAGATTACTAATAAAACCTATTAGCTAAATCGATTTCCCACCTTTTACCCCTTCGCTGTGGAAATATTTCCTTTTTTTGCCCTTCACTTGCTCTTTTTCTATCGATTTGACCATCAATCTTATGAACGCCTGTAAATAAGGAAATCTTTGTTAATTTATGTCTGTGAAGAAGTTATTTTTACACATTCAGCTATGAGTGAAAAATTAAAGCATTCTCCGGAAACGTGAAAAAATCATGTTTACGGAAAATGAATCTGCTGAATCTCCGTTAAAAATAATTGTGCAAATAGTCCGTTTACATATTTTTTCCCTCAAAAATTCCTACTGGAGAAAATATATTCAGAAAAGATTTAATTAATTCGTGTTACTCCAAGAAAACAATACTAATAATATATATTCCATATATATTTAATGTTTTCTTATAATAAAAAGAATATATGAAATTCGCTTGTGTTATATATTTTTTACTGATATTCGTTTTTCGTCGTGTCTCGAATCCCGAATGAAGTGGAATAATATAGAGTACGGGTTTGGATTTAGCATAACAGGTTGGGAGAGTAGAAAAATCTCAATAATCAGCTTATCTACCCCAATAAAGTTGAAGAGCTGTGCAGTGGAGTTGGCCGAGGCGGAGCAGACCCTTTCCTCTCACCAGAAGACCATCCAGAACTCTCAGAGTCGAGTCCAGCAGTTGAGGGAGACAATAACAGAGCGCAAACGACTGAATGCCGAGGCGATGAGGGACATGGAGGTTCAACTAGTCTTGACAATGGGACAAATAGAGACTCAGCTGAGCGGCGATCCTCGAGATCTGGATAATGCTGTGCTGGTGCCATTCGACGTGGTGCTTGGAGTTAATGATGCCATTGTCGCAGCTGGACGTAAAAAACTTGGGGCCATGAAACGAACGATGGAATTTCGACGAACCATTGAGTGGCAAGAGTGGCGTCATGCTTGTATGAGGATGACTTTGGAGGATTTGAAGGAGGATTTGAAAACTTTACAGGGTGTTAAGGTTATTTCAACGATTGGACCATTGAATTTCAATTCTCGATTATCTTCCATAGTGGGAAATTCCCTTATAATATCCATCTTTCATTTCTTACGTATAAAAACATCCAATGGGAAAATCAAGTTCTTTCTCCGTAAATTGGATGAATTTCGATGGGAACTCTTTAGAAATTGTCTGGGCATTTGATTTAAGGTTCAGCAAATTTTTCAGTTGTAATATTCTCCGCGCTTCGAAATTATTGGATATTTCTTGAATGTTTCTTTGTGCAGCAATGAGGTTTGCAAAAATGTTTTTTTTATCTATGAATATTTAATTAATTTTGAGGATCGACTGGTATTCGGAGGATTATTTTTCTTATCCCGATTTTGGTTGATCGATGGGCAGAGATCGGGATCTTGTGATAGATTCGTGGAAACAAATTGACAGGCTAGAGGGAAATTATCAAAGCAACATCAATACGAAGTTGTCACGAGGCCACGAAGACTGCACGCCGATGAGTACAAATCGGGTTGAAAAAAATGCTCTATCCGTCCTGGTGGGAGTAAAGTGACATTTTCTCCCATGCCGAAAGGGAAAATGCTGTTCTAATCGCAGAGGGTGGAATAAAAGAGCGGCGCTTATCAACTTCAACTTTGATTCGGCTGTAATTTGACTAAGAACTTTTCATTTTACCTCCCTGGGTTAGGAAAATACAATTAAAAGTCTCAGAAAAAATATCTCAAAGAGTGTTCATATTAAGTTTAATCTCAAGAAAAAAATCTGAACAACAATTTTAAACTAAATTTTTAGAGAAAGCGCAAGGGATTTCTATTGAAGTTCATTCTCATTAAAAAATTAACGAATCAAGAGGATTTCTGGGAAGTTCCAGCAGAAATTCAACAAGAGTTCTGAAAGAAAGTGGAAAAAAACAAAATGATTATTCAATTGTGTGTTTAATGAGTTGATATTTGTTTACTTAATTTTTTTATAAAAACGTTAAAATAAAAGATCTGGTGGTTATAATCATATTTTTCCATACAAACCAAGCAGGAGAATTGTGATTCCACGGAAAAATTTGTAAACAGGTCACAAGAGAGATACAGATGTACCTGATGCGTCACGATAGCATGGGGGGAATCGACAAGGACGGACACATCTCCGAGAAGATACTCTCATCGACTCAGGAGGTGAGACACCAACATTGTTTTCCACTTTTACTTTTATTATCTCCAAGTCTCGTTGGACTTGTTTTCAGAGACTCTCAAGAATTTTGACCGCCGAAAAGTCCAGACTATTCGATATTATAAAAACGGTTAATCTATGGCAGAAGAGAAACGATCGGCTTGAGGATAAAATCGAGAAAGCTAAGGCTGAGAATTGTAAAATGTCAGTGTTGGCTAATGACGAGGCGAGGCTAAGGCAGGAGCGTTTTGTCCGGGCCAAGGTGAAGGCGATCATGAAAAGGAATAGATTGGTGAAGAGGATACAGGATAATTATGCAGAGCTTATGTCCCTGCGGACCCACCTCGAGCTTCTCAGACTCAAGACATATCCAACTTTGAGACTCAAGGACGCCACACGCTTCAAGAAAAATTCATTCCATTAATATAATATAAATAAATTAATACATAAATTCATTGAATCAATCCCCTCCCCTCAGAGAAATTTTATTGAATTTCTCATGCAGTTCTATTAGAATTCCTTCACAACATTCTAGCATTTCTATAAGGAATTATGTAATTTTAAGATATAATTTTCTTCATAGTTATATCATAGAAAAAAGTCAACAAATTTTTATTTTGTTTGTTAAAATTCTTGAGCATGAATTTTCGAAATTTTCCCTGCTGTATATTTGTTTATTTTCCATAATAAAATGCTTCGAGAAAAATGTATTCCATTATAATAATATAAATAAATTAATACATAAATTAATTGAATCAAGCCCCTTGCCCCAGAGAAATTTTATTGAATTTCTCATGCAGTTCTATTAGAATTCCATTACAACATTCTATCTTTCTTTCATAGCATTTATAATTTTCTTCATAGTTATGTCATAGAAAAATGTCAACAAATTTTTATTTTGTTTATAAAAACTCTTAAGTATGAATTTCCGGAATTTTCCCTGCTATGTATTTGTTTATTTTCCATAATAAAATCCCAATTTAAAATTATAAATGAGAAATATTAGAACTTAAATGGAAGTCCAACATAATTTCCTGCTAAAAGTGCAAGGCTTTTCTGTTAATTTTCTCATACATTTGGCTGTTCTACTTTGTATTAATTAACTTATTGCTCATGAATGCGATACTCAAGAAATAAATAAATATTCAAGAATTCATCTCACTTTGATGTTTTACCACATCACTAAGTACTAGTAAAGTAAGTTCTACTCATAATACTTTATTATTTCATAGTCCTCACATTGTTCCATAAAAATCTGACCTCGAGGATATCTCAGCACTCAAGATGTTAATGTCTAGCCGCCCATATGTTTTCCTTGTGTGACATATATCCCAGTTCCAAAGAAAATATTCTTTTGTGCGATCGAATCCGAATGAGCCAGCAATGCGTTAATTTTTCCTCATGAGATAAATTAAATTAAGTACCAGGGAAACGAATAAAGATAATGTCATTTTCATAATAACCGTTTTTGTAAGCCTGAGTGAGTTGTGTAATAAAGATTCTAATAAAAAAAATCAATAATCTCTCTTAAATTCTGGCGTCTTTGGAAAAAACGTAGCAAGTGCTCAGTCAACTTATCTCTCTTCACTGCAGAATGAATTTCGTGACGATTGTAACTCAGTGCCCTCTTCCAATCGTTTCTGATTTTGATAATAACCGGGGAATCCCAGTTTTCCGACAATACTCCGGGGGTATCAACACCAAGACCAAGACCAAGAGGTCACCAGAGTCAAATAACATCAGTGTTTTCCTCCAAAAATCGATTACGCCATGATTTTTACAATTTTCCGCATCTGCAGTGTGCTGCGGTGTCCTTGGACAACTTCCCCAGCGGTTTTGTGACCCTGGCCGTGAGTCTAAACAAGTAACATGACGTTGTCAAGAGGAAAAGTCTATCAGAATGAGTTGCCTCAAGGCTGGGGTAGATATCTTGCGTAATTACCATTACCCCAGATTTTTCGAGAGTATCGATCTAGTGTGTTTTCGATTTACTGTCGTGGTCATAAGCAACTGCTCTGTGTGGATGACAGTCTTCCCCCTCTCAGGGGAATTGCAGAGATCGAAGTATAAAAGGATGGGAAACGGTGGGAATCAGAGAGTTCGAGGTATTCTGTTCGGTTGACTGGAGTTTCTCGTTTTTTCAAGGATGTCTCGAGGAGTTGTCCTTGTTGTCCTGGCTCTGCTTGCAGTCGCCAGGTCAGACTCACCCCCCAAGACCTGTGAGTAACTCTCAATCGATTCACCTTTTGTTAATACTCGGTTGAAAAATTTTCATCCATTTTTTCAGGTTTTCATGTTTTTCGCGGAAAATTTCAGGGCTTATTCGGCTTGAATTAATCCATAAAGATTAATGCGAGTTATTAGATACTCCACCCATTGAAAATATATTAAACTTTTATTTTGTTGAATGAGGAGAATTCGCAAGTAGTTTTCTGTGGACTCCCTTAAAACTTCAAGGTCATCAAGGTAGTTTTTCCATTTTTCGAGAAATTTGAAGTTCTGTAGATTCTTTTCACCTTTAGTCTCGCATTTGCTATCGATCCAGTCTAATCGGTACTTTGAATTTTACCCCGTTAGCCTAGAATATTTATAAATTAGGATTTCCAATTGAATTGCAAAACCTACTGGAATGGTTATAAAAAAAATAGTTATAACAAAGCGGGAAAATTGTAGAAGAGTAACAGGCGGAGAAATTGAATCCTAGGAATCAGCCAAGTTTATAAAACAAATCATTAAAAATATGGAGTTTACACATCGGTAACATGACAATCTATTTTAATTGTATATTGTTATTACCTAGTAAGCCTTTTCCTCAATTATGATGACTGCGTATTTTCAATTATTTTTCTGTGATCCTAGCAGATCGCTTAGAATCAATATCCCCATCTGCCACCCTTCAACAATTTTTTTTCTCATTTATAATTATTTTTTTATAACCATTCGAGAGGTTTTCGTATTACAATTTGAGCGCCAAATTTAGAAATATTCAAACCAAAAATTACGTACGATACATGCGGTCCTTAAATTAAATTCCGCGCATTTTTGCGGAAAATTCTATTGTCTTTTCAATAGTAATTCTGTAAGAAACATATCCGAGTTCACAGAAATTGCAGAATTATTGTGTAAACCTTTCCTGAAGATTCCAATCCACACTACAAAAGAGGTCCTGAAAAACTTTCGAAATGTCTTTTACATTCACGAGTATTTTTACCTTAACTTTTATCTTTATTTTTTCATTACCGAGTCTTCAATGCATAAAAACATACGTTGATGAATTTGCGATGTTATGAAGCGAATTGTTTCTCTTCAATAGTTACGATGTGCGTCCCGGAAATTTACGAGCAGGACTGCGTGAAAATGATGCAGGAGTCAACGTCAAAAGGAATCCCAATATCTTGTGTAACTGGAAGAGACCGATTAGAGTGTATCGAGAAAGTCGGGAAGAATGAGGCGGATGTTGTTGCAGTTGATCCTGAGGATATGTATCTGGCAGCTAAAAGCAAATTAGCTGCTGAGGCTGGTTATAATGTTGTTGAGCAGGTAATAAAGCACTTTATGAGGAACGTGGAGGTATAATGCTGTGGATTATTTGAATTTATTGCAACCATCGGTCATAAAAAAATTTAAATTTATCGCTGATAAAATAAAATAGGTGAGGACAAAAGAAGAGCCTGACGAGCCATACCGATACGAAGCTGTTTGCGTTATCCACAAGGACCTGGAGATATACGACGTCCACGGCCTCCACGGTCTCAAATCCTGTCACACTGGGGTCGGTAGAAATGTGGGGTACAAAATTCCCATCACTAAGCTCACGGAGATGAATGTTCTCGGGGATATTCACAATCCTGAGTTCTCAGCGAGGGAGAATGAACTCAAAGCCCTCAGTTCTCTCTTCTCCAAGGGCTGTCTCGTTGGAAAGTGGTCTCCAGAACCATCTATCAATGCAAGATTAAGTAAGAGAATCTAAACAATTGTTCTTTTATTACATGCAGTATAGCTATTTTCACTAATTTATTGGGTCGGAGCAAAAATTAAAAGATATAACGATGTAAGAAAGAGTTATTGGGTTTTACACAAAAAGTCGCAACTCCAGGAAATAATTAAAGCAATTTTCCCGAAAATAGACTCAGAGAATCGGTGAAACAATAGTGAATACAACAATACTGAATTTTCTTGAGACAATGACCATTCAATACTAAATTAAATAGATTTTTCTGGCAATTCCTAAGAAAATTCTTAGAATTTCAATAATTTTCAGGGGTTTTTTCCTCTGTAAATAATAATAATAAAATAATAAATAGAAGTAATTTTCTGACTTATGAAATTCTAGAGGAGACCTATAGCAATATGTGTGCTCTCTGCGAGAAACCAGAGGTTTGCGATTATCCTGATAACTACTCAGGATACGAGGGTGCACTGCGTTGCCTATCGATGAACGGAGGAGATGTCGCCTGGACGAAGGTGATCTATGTGAAGAGATTCTTCGGACTGCCTGTGGGACGAGGGAGTAAAACCACAGCGACTAAGGACCCAAGTGATTACAGGTACTTCTGCCCTGATGGTACTAAAGTGCCTATTGATGCAGTTACGAAGCCGTGCACCTGGGCAGCCAGACCATGGCAGGGATATATGACCAATGGAAAGGTTAAGAATATCGATGGTATTCAAAAGGTCAGTTACAACTTATAAAATTCAATGAGTGCCAATATTTATTATGAATAAAACTCCAGGAGCTGACGGAACTCGGTGAAGTTGGTGAGAAGGAGAATGCCAACTGGTGGAAACACATTCTACTCCTGGATGAGAAGACCCTCGCAGTCAAGACAGCTCCAGTTGCACCTGAGGAACATCTCACCAACGCTAAATATCTCGATGTCATCGAGAGGAACTCTGGAGCAGTTGAAAGAACCGCTCGTTGGTGCGTATGGGGTGACAGGAGTCCCAAAAAATGCCAGGCTCTCGCTCGTGCTGCCTATTCAAGGTAAATCTACTCTAAATGATCATTGTCTTCATCAGTTTTACACTCATAATTAATATTCATAACGACCGATTGTAATATAATATAGGCATAACATAATATCGATTGATTACGTTTTTTTCTGTTTGAATGTTTGCAATGAGAAGAAATATTTCTGATGCCAAATAGATGGTATTGTGCTTGAATATAATAAGATTGTGGAAAGTTATTCTCTCGGACGCAATATGCAATTTGACGAAATATCTATGGATTACAGAAGAATTTTTTTGATTTTTTTTCCAATCCAGAATCAATAATTTTAGGATAAATTTTAAAAGAAAATTGGAAACCGGAGAAACAAAATCTACTGTTTTTTTCCAAAAAGGCTAGATTATTCTATTATCTTTCTTCAATATCCTCTTAGGGATGCGAGACCTCAACTCGAATGTGTCCAGAAGAACAGCAGGACCGAGTGTCTGGAGGCAATAAGGGATGATGCCGCGGACTTTGCACTCATTGAGGCCTCCAGTGTGAAACAAGCAATCGAAAATTTCAAGGTAAAACCCATTGTTGCTGAGAGTTTCGGAATGGGACAGACGAAATTCAGTGAAAAACCCGCAGTGGCGGTCGTCAAGAAGAACAGCCCGATAAAATCACTTGGTAACTGTCTCATGATTCGCCAAAATTAAAAAAAAAGAAAGAGAAAATTCGATTGGCCTCAAAACTACTGATTTCAAGGAAAAAAATTATAAGATCTTTCTGTCGAGAATCGAATTAGCTATAAAAAAGTTTCCTGATATTTTGACCCTAAAATTAATAGCTTGTGAAGATTGAAAACTGATGATTCGAGATGTGGAGTTCACCTCATGTCATTTACTACCATTTGAAAAATTAATGTCAATCGAATTTTGATCGTTCATTCATTATGAACTATTCCACGAATTAACCATTGATTATCGCGAACTAAAGTTGTCTGAGATTTTTAGCTGATCTGAAGGGGAAGAAATCGTGCCATCGGTACTGGCAGGAGGACTATGCGGGTTGGATCGCCCCTGTGTCGGCCCTCCTCCATGCCAAACTTGTTAAGTCTGAGGAGGAAGTCTCGGACTTTTTCGCAGCCTCTTGCGCCCCTGGAGCTCCTATCAAATCCAAGCTCTGCGAACAATGCGCGGGTAATGCCGAATCTAATGACGATAGCATAATTACAGCCACTAAGTGTCAGCCAAATCACGCCGAGGCGTTCAGTGGTAAAGGTGCCCTGAAGTGTCTGGCACAGGACAAGGGAGATGTTGCCTTCGTTCCTCTCACTGATGTCTACAAATTACGTGAGTGAATCTATAAAATCACTATAATCAATATAATCCATAAAAACATTATCATTATTCCAAAATAATATTTCATTTTATTTATGGCCGGTATGTATTATCTATCGACCATAATCTTTGGCTTAAATTTTATCGTGTTACTATAAAATATTTATAAATTTGGGTTTCAAATTGGGTGATGAAAGCCACTTCAATGGTTGCAACAAAATTATTATAACAAAGAACCGACGGTAGTGGCCGTGCGGTTACAGTGCCAATGATCCAAGTTCGATCTCGGGCACCGACGGTCAAAATTTATAGCGCTCTGATCTCACAGTTTCACTATCGAGCGGTAGTCCTGTCAAAAGGACGACTGTACCAGGGCAGGTTTTTTCCCTCGAATGAGGTTTTTCCCTCCCTTCGGCAACTACGGTACAGGGAGTTTGGGGGGTGGGAAGGGAACAAATCGTAAAGACCCGAAAGGTTGGGTATACGAGAGGAAAAAGTTTTTTTTATTATAACAAAGAGAAAAAATCTTTAAAGGGGGTAAATGCAGATATTGATATTCTGACCAAGGATTTGCCAAGTTCATCGATAAATAATCGAAAATACGCAGTTTACCAGCCGCCATGATGGGAAAAAAGAATACAGTTAATTGTCGATAACAATATAGATTTAAAACGGACTGTCAAATGTTAATGATTGTAAACTGCGTTTTTTTAGTTATTCTTCTGTATAAACTTTATAGATCCCTTGGAATCAATATCTTTAACAATGTTTTCTCTTTTTCATCATAATTTTTTTATAATCATTCGAGTGGTTCGTGTAACACAATTTCACATTTAAACTTACAAATATCTTAGGCTAACAAGATAAAGTCCTTCGATGGATAGAAAACGCAGGCCTCGATCTTTTCAATTTTCAAATTTCGTCGTTAGATTTTTCAGAAAGAAAAAACAAAAAACATTTGAGCCGAAGAAAATTGATAGGACATCTATTAAGGTTGTTGTCGCGCGACAGTCTCTGTAAAAAGTTTATCCGCTGTAAAACGGGCCAGTTTAGAACACAATCTTTTAGCGGTATATAGTCTCACTTGATTGATTGCATTGTGCATGGATAGCTAAAGCATAACTATATATTTTCCATATTA
>NW_011887769.1:560740-563501 GCF_000806365.1 Fopius arisanus | reverse complement strand
AAATATTACATTGAAATATCCCACGAAATAAAATTTAAAATTCATTATAATACGCCAGGTCTTTTTTTAAATGGGGTTTGAAGAGGGTATGACTACTCCTTTTTTGGTATGGAAAATCGAGGCTTTCGCGAGTGTTCTTTACGTTAAATTATCAAAAAATATGGAGTTTTGGGTGCGGGTATTAAAGTATAACTTGGTGTAGCGTATTAAAATAAAAGCTGTGTATTTATTGGTGAGATGTGTTTACGTGTGATGTAGAATTTAGTTATAGTTTAGTATTTAGTATAATTTAGGTATAGTTTAGTTAGTTGTATATTAATATCGCAGGGACAATGATGAAGCGATATTTGTCTCGGTTTCTCACTCGGGGAACATTCGAGACGTTACGCGTTGAATACAAAAAAAATTAATATTGTGTAGAACTACTGAAAAGCTCAAAGCGCCTGTTAGTCTGAATTGTCCTCGAAAAATATATCACACAACCGATTTCGCCGTGCCTCACCTATATTTCATCTTCACCCGATCATCCCTAAATTAAAGATGTCATTAAATAATTATAATACTTACGTTATCACCAGTCATTACCCAGTGTGAATTTAACAGTCTCTGCATGACTCCACTGTCTCTCAGCAACAAAAGACTAGTAATTAAAAATTTAATGAATTTATAAATATCAACTGCTCGTGTCTTTTGCTGATTAAATAAAATGGGAAAATGTGCAGACAAGGAAAAATAGACGAAGATGGTACGGATAATAAAAATTGATGAAGCTTTGAGGGGACTATTCCTCACTTGCTGTCCAAAATGCCTCGATAGGGACTCCCTGGTCTCAATCCAAAAGCAATCGACGTCTGCGATATCGTGTCAAGAGGCACTAGAACACATCCAACCTCAGATTGAAGTTGTCCCACTGCATGATCCAATGCCATAAACGCATACTTGTCTTCGTTGCACACGAGTGTTAATCCTTCCAAATAATCACGGGGCAATTCCGTCTCCTTCATTAGGAGTTTGTCGAAAAGGGTTCCCAGTATTTCATCTGTTGTATTCTGTCAAAATTTAGACAACTGATTTTATTTCTGAATTGAATTCCAGAAAGTTCTGAAATCCTATTAGTTTTTACTTGAAGATTTTTAATTGTCGACTATCATGACACAATGATGGTGTTGATCCCGATTTCATGATTTCAAATATCTATGGTCTTTAATTTTTTATTTGAATGATCAAAATAGTTTCCAATAGGGGACTTCTTTCTCGAGAATCAATGAAGGCAAAAGGGAGGGAGACAGCTAGGCAAATGAAGGATGGAAAAATTGAAAGGGTTGATAAGGAGTAGTACGGGCAGAATCGTAATGTCAATGATAAGAAAATCCTGAAAAACCATGATATCTTTATTATTTAATGTGTGAGCTATAATTGTGATCAACATACGGGATTAATTTAGAACGTCTTATAATACCTAGCATCGGACTTTTTTCAGAAAATTTATTCGTCAATTCCGACTGAAAAATTATATTCCGCACATATCGGAGTGCACACGGAAGAAAATTACTTGAATTACTTACTTGCTTACTTGAATTAAGTATATTTTATACTTGATTGTAGCATATTCATAATTGGTATTAAAATCGTGGGAAAAGCATTTTTTTATCTATATTCATTAAAAAAAATGAATATACAAAGATAAACAATAAAATATAATTGATTCAATTTTTTTTTCCGTGCATGAAACCAAATGTATATGCCTGAAAAGTACACAAGTACAAAATCCAAAGTATCCGACCGTGTGACATAAACCTATAGGCTTTAATGGAAGACTGTGAAAACTCAACGTTGAGGTGAAGCTTCTCAGAAAATATCGATTTGCTTTGAAAATTGTGGCATGTGCACGAGTTGGGTTTTGGTTTTTGTTTATACATTTGCTGATAGAACTGATAGGACTGTGTAAGTAAATGGCATTTTGACTCTAAATGGTTTCATATGAAATCACTTAAAGTCTTTGAAACCCCGTAATCTCACTGATTGTAGGTAATCTACCTAATTTTACTAATTATAGATTAATTTCAATTCAGAGCGACACAGTGATTTCACCAATAAAGGCCCTTCAGCTTGTGCACTTATTCTCTTGAATATTAAATAGACGAAAGTAAAGAGATTCTGTTTTTTTTTTGTTTTGCTTTAGGCTTCAGTCATAAGCTTAAGCATGAATTACCTGGAAGAGTCCAAAATCAGCGGAGTTTCTGACGACTCCAAATCTGTATGTATTGTCCTTGAGAAGGCCCTCCATGGTGGTAAAGGGGAGGACGAATGTTTTGACAGCCAGGGCACTGATAAGAGCTGCAGAGTACGCGGCGAGGATTACAACTCCTGTCAGATGGATCACAAAATGAGATATCCGGATTGGATCTAGGATCGAGGTAGCCATTCCTGCGATTGAAAAAGGAAATGTATGAGCGAAAGGAATATTTGGAAATTGTTCTACTGACCTTGACCACAGAACACCCCGAAGACCGCGAACAATATGTCTGGTACGTTCCTTGTTGTTGTTTCATTGTCTTTCCACCAATTCGCATACAACGATATCGCAGATGTAAGTAGGGAAATTACAGCAGTTGTAATAGCTATTGTCAGTACTATTGCAAACCAAACGTTGGGTTCAAAAGGATTCAAATATACACCCCATTTCAAAGCTGAAGACGACGGTCTTTTGATGTACGCTCGAATTCTAGGAGGATAACAAGTAATAATCATAAATTAATAA
>NW_011887769.1:556992-560010 GCF_000806365.1 Fopius arisanus | reverse complement strand
ACGTGCAGTTCATACTCTCCTGGAGCAAATCCATCAATCCCCCGAAAAATCCACCAAGTCCAGTTACACGTCCACTGTCGTCATGAATTATCATAGATTGAGGTGGATCCTATTCACAAAAATCGATAAAAATGGCAATCAATTCAGAATCAATTCAAAATCATAAATAGCGAAAAGTTCTCAAAATAGTAAATAGCGAATTTAGTAAGTCATTTTTTGAGGAATATCTCCGGATCTGAACGAGATACAGAAATTTTTATGAATACCTTTTCTATAGCTCCTACCCCTGCCTATAAATAAGGTTCCTACAAGATTTCGCCATCTCTCTTAGATTCGGAGATATTCCTTGGAAAACTCGATTACTAAACAAACCCACGTGTCACTCTTCATTATTCGCGAATCAATTGGAGATTCATTAAAAATGCAAAAAATCACCTGTATGGACATGACACGAAATAAGTGTCCCTGGAGATCACTTCTACGCTGGTAAAGACTCCATCGTGGTAATTTAATTCCCGTATCTATTTTCCAGGTGGCGAATAACCCAGTCCTAAGTCTCTCTCCTCTATCGATCTGATAAACTTCAGTAATAATTTCCCCTGGGTTCTCGGAATCCGCGTCGGGCTTGGATGCCATTATTGTGCAGTCGAATTGAACGTAAATCTTGTCGAAGAAGGCCTCGATCGAAGTCTCAGGCCTCAGGAAGATCAGCCAGGTTGGATAGGACATGTCGATCCAAGGGGCAATTTGCTGCAAGTAAATTCGGTATATTTTCCCTGTCGTTGACAGTTTTATTATCATCCATGAGGCAGATCTGTGTAAAATTGACGGTTGTTTGATCAAATTGCATTGGAAACCAGAAATCACTATGCATCTTCAAGATCCTAAATCAGACTATACTGGGATGATTAAAAACCAGACCGAAAAATATAGATTTTAAAAATGATATATTTTTGTTTCTGATCAGAAAAATTGTAATCATTGGATTTTGCGTGTGCAATTTTTCATGTTTGGATAATCAATTTTGGGATTGGGACTAATTTTCTCGTATATAATTTCCTGCGTATATGTGACCAAAAAGTTTTTCGATGATTACTCAAAAAAAAAATCCTTAATTTGATTCAAATAACAGATTAATAAATTTGGTTGAGTGTTATCTTGATTAAGTTCCAAACTGAAGCCGATTGTTATTCCTTTTCAAAAAATTCGCGGTATTAATGTCGGCTTAATGCTGGATCAATGTTGGGCCATGGTTGGCTCAATTAATTCCCAAATTTAACAAAATATCTCCAATCATATTCATTTGAATATTCTAAATAAAATAGAATTCGACTAAATAAAAAATGTATTTTCTCTTGGAATCCGAAAATTGGGGGTTGAAATATTTTCCCGGAAGAAAAATAACACACAATCCGTTTGCTCTTAATCTAGTCATCTATTTTACTTTTGGAATTTTTAATATGAAGTTTTTGATATGAATATAAAATGCATAACCATTCGGAAGCATATTTCAAATTCATTAGCAACAATGACCATATCAACTCAAATCATAAACAATATTCTCCTTATTTATATGGAATCGGCCCAGTATATATATGATTTTCACATAAAATTCGTTTACATTACAAGAATATATGGATTGAACCTCATTATATATGTTCTTTTCAGATTCCAATCTGATCATTCAAATCAGATTCCAATTTCTATTATTATTATAAAAGTTGTATTTACAAAGGCAAATTGTTCCCTCACGTCGTCATCATCGTTCAACAGGACAAACAGCGGCCGTTTAATATGGTAGTAGCTGCCACCAACCTTGGAAGACATATTGACGATTTAATGCACGCTACCAATACCGTGGATAAGGAAAATAGTAAATGGATTTCTTACTCGTTCTATGAAAGTTGATATTTGCATTACTGCTGTGCGGATGTACGCTTTGCTGAGATATGCCTGGAGTCTCTGAAGATTCTCACTCTCTTCTATTCCTACCGAACACAAAATCCATCGAAATAAAGAATAAACAATCACCTCTACATGCTCCAGCATTTTAAACTATTACTTAAATAATTGCACGTTAAATAAATACTGAGGGTGAATACCTAGCGCTTCATTTGAAGATTCTCTTGAAATTATATGATTATAAGATTCCATTGAGTTTTTGTTAAATTAATTTCAATGAATAATCAAGATCTATTGTCCTTTTTCTATGAAATTTCCAATTAAATTGATTCCAGATACAAATCGTTATAGGTTGAGATATAACATTGGAATAACGGAAATGGAAGAGAATTTTTAGGTGAAACGCTAGTTTTTCCCGTAAAGCTTTTTCATCAGAATGTCGAACCTTGGGACTCGATGGGATTTCTCGTAGCATGAAGCAGAATGATACACGTATTGTTATAGTAATCATGCACCCCCTTGATGACATTCTCGTAAATCACGTTGGGTCTGATTAACTGACAGCAGGAATGCCCGGCGTGCGCAGATATACAGAGGAATATGATTAATTTCCTCATGGTTTCTGCGTGTAAATGCTGACACGAGGCGAACCGACTGCAAATAAATTCTTCTCTGCGTTTAGCAAAACCAAATGGACAGAGAGGATCGATGCGGGAGTGTGTCGAACGTAGTTTAGATAAGCATCAACTGGGCACAATGATTTATACCGCTCTGGAGGAAAATGCCAGCAGTTTAAATTGGGGTAGGGGCTGATGGAGAGATAGGGGTGATGAAAATGGATACAAATTGTCGATAGCCAATGTAAATGTCCTGGTCGATTCCACAAATAATGTTATTGGCTTTGTTTGAGGTAGACGGCATTGAAGCTGTTGGAATTGTATCAGCATGTGGGGAAGTTCTCACGGGAAAGGGCGAGTCTTTGAAAATTCAATTAAATCTCTAATTATTTTTGCTTCCTAATCGAAGTATTGTAATTGTTGAAATTTAAGTTTTATATTTTTTGCCTTTGTCGACCCATCGTGACTCAAAAAGTGCGGAATTGCAATTTTTGGAGGA
>NW_011887769.1:550709-556587 GCF_000806365.1 Fopius arisanus | reverse complement strand
AAATCTTTGGAGGTTTCTAACAAAAACTGATGATAATTTTTCGAGAAAGATTTTAATGAATTTTTGTTATACATATCGGTTTAGGCTAGCTTATGCAATAGCACTTTGTCCAGTCTATCGTTGAAGGTCTCGGTTAAAAGCAAAAAACAATACCCCATCCTGATAAGCCAATGCAGACAAGTGGGGTAATTGTGAGTGGTAACTTATAAATGCCTATACTCTAGTCCAGCACCTTCCAATAAGCAGTCGTCAGACATACCCGCACTTTCGTGAAGTCACTCTCTCCGTGCCTTCATCATGACACGTAGAACAGATCGTCTCGTGTTGATCCTCATCGTAGGCATTCTCTACATATCCTTTGCCAACGGCCAAGGTAAGTTGTCCACAACGTAGAAAAAAATCCGTCACATACCTTCACTCAATCAATTCTGTTGATTTCGTTGCACTAATTGAAAATAATCTCAGTTGTACATATTAAGGTGAGAGATTGATTGTTATCCCAGGTAAGAATTCAAAAGGCTGAAGATCAGAACAGACCTGGGAAAGCCTTAGCTCACTCAGGCTGAACACCCAGATCTGACCCGTTCAGGCCTAGACCTCCAGCCTGGAACGAGCTTATCATTTCGAGGCTCAATGAGGCTTGATCCAAGGCTGAACTCCAGCCCTGAGTGAGGATTACCAAGTCCTCGTTCAGGGCTAGGAGCCTATCCTCATCGTCAATTCTAACCTGGGATAGTGAAGTAGAAAAATGAAAAAATTTCTGGCTCAGTTAAATAATTAATTGCCCTGGATTCACAGCAAGGGATCCAGCAGCCGTCAAGTCAGACACCACGTCCAATGGAGTTGTTGGTGAAGTACTTCTCTGGGTAAATCCTATCACCAAACTCTTGCTAGAGTACGTCAATGCCATGCTGATCCGAAATAGGGGTGTCAAATTGCCCTGCACCCTCTACAATCCTACCAAATGGGACTGGGAATGCACTCCAGTACAAAAGTAAAATCCCCCGATATTCCAAAATATACCGACGATTCATAAGATAAGACTTATTTTTTTATAATACAAAACGCATCAATGACTTAGATTTACATAATTTAATTATCTGTTATCTTAATTATTCATGTATTAAATAAATATGCAATATGGTACCCTCAAGGTTTCGATCATTTTTTTTCTACTCAAACGAAAAAAAGTTCCTTCATCTTAAAAATAAATTATGATTGCAGATAAATTTATTCACATTAGGGAATTTTTATAATGAAGAAACGTTAGCAACTTGTAAACTCTTCCAAAAATCCGCCAATCCCGTGAATGTGAAATAAACAATCACGGATTTGATTATTATTGATAATAGAAAGTAAATGAAAATATAAATTATTGCTGGAACCAGGTAAAAATACATAACGGTCTGTCTCAACTGATAATTCTTGTTGATAAATTATTGTATTTACACATGCTGTACATGTGCAATTGAGGAAGAGGTGGCCCCAAGAAAATGACAAGAAAAATAGAAAAGTCATTAAAATAATGGTTTCCCGATGATATCGCACGCCGAGTGTAGCGAAAAGTCGTCATTCCTTCGTGCATTGATAAGAATTTGTCGTATGCGTCATGCGAAGAAAAATATGTTAAAAATAATGAAAAAAGCGTGCGTGCGAGTGTTAATTATTCCTAATATTCTTGCAATAATTTCAATCGTTCCTGCGGGAAACACGAAAATCCCGATGCCAAGTCTCGAATCCGGAGTCCCTGAAGAGAACGTTTCTTCTGGAAAATTCATCTGTCTCTAACCGGAAAGTAAAGAAAACCTCAAGCAAGTGTCTCGTATATTTTAATATTAACGACAAGTAACTCAAGTAAATTAACACACAAGTTGTCGTATTCTTCATACGATAACAGTCGCAGTAGTAGGGGGACATGTGCTGGTGATTCAGACTAATTGGAACATTGCCTGTGCACCTGCTTTGCTGTACACAATGTCAACTGAAATTCGTAAACTATTTCTGGTATTATTCATTGGAATACTGTCGGCATCTTCAAAATCTGACGATGGAGTGATCACTGTACCATCAACGGACATTCCCAGCGATGGAAAAGGCATTATACCAGGTAAGCTATTCCATTTTAATTCAAAGCCGATCATAGCTATTAATTCTTCACTCCTCAATTCTATTGCTCAATTGACGATATTCTATAAAAAAGTAATTGGAATTCGATTGTTCTACGCGATTTCTACAGAGATACTTTCTCTAAAATTTTTCTCTAGGTTTTCTTAATTTTTCTTGGTTTTTTAATTTTTTTTTTACAAAAATTGAATTTATCAAGCTTAAGAAATTGGAACTGACGATATTCTGGAGGAATTCTACCTATCGTATGAATTCTATAGAATAAAAATCTATTTCTTATAGAAAAATAGAAATGAATTAAATTTTTCTGCTGAACATTTTCTATTGAACATTTTAAATTGAATCAAAAAATAATAAAAACCCTACAGTCTATAGAATTTTCTACTTGACAATTGTCTGGAATTTTCCTTCCAGCTGGTGACGGCACGTCGAACAACACCTCTATGACAGTGCCTCCAGGTCTGTCGTCAGTACCTGGATTATTCGGTCTGGTGTACCGCGTCACCATTCACCCGATGATTGTCTTCCTCCGTTTATTCCTGGATCCGATCTTCTCACTTCTCCGGGGAGTGGTAGGCCCAGTTCTCGCGATAGTAAACTATTTGCTGGGGGAATTGGGTTTACCAAGTCTGGGGGAGCTGCTGAACGAGCTCCTGATGGGCCTTCAAGGTCACCTAGGGCGCATCCTGGGAGAGGTTTCAGGTTTCGTGGGGACTCTTTTGGGTCCCCAGAACAACAGCCAGCCCCTCTCAAGGAGGAGACGGTCAGTGATGGGTTTCCTGATGAGTCCTATCACTACTCCTCTGGGCTATGCCTGGAGTATAATCTCCATGCCCTGGAGGATCGCCTCCGCCAGCACTAACATGGTAACCACTCCGCTCTACTACGGGTACCGATTACTTTCGTATCCTCTCTCTGGGGCTGTGGCGGCGGGAACCTGGCCCACCAGACGTATCCTCAGGTTGCTGGGCTTCGGTGGCACGAAGGAGACGCTTCCTAATGGTCAGGAGGGCCCAGAAAAGGACCCCATTGATGATCTCCTGGGGAGTCTCAGTGAAAGTGCGCAGGACGCCCTTGCTGAGGCCCTTGTCAAAGGCTTTCAGCTCATGAAGAGCGATATTTTACCAGCTATCGACGCCGCTGCAGTTAATTATCAGGACTCGGACATGGTACCTGATTCGCTTAAGGACTATATGAAGAACTTTCATCAGGTTTATTCACTACTCCACACCCTTCGCGTTCTGTAAACCTGATCTCTTTAGAGGTGCAATAAAAATTCAACAGGCATTCATAGATTATGTCTCTATCATTACGTGATTTTGAAAAATAGAAAAAATGGAGAAGATGTTAATTGGTACAATTTATATCTTAAAAAATCGATATAATATCTGTTTTATAGATATTTTTGTATGTATATTGTTTATAAATTTTAAAATATTTATAGAATTCGTCATATTATTATATATATTTCGGAATATTTTTTGATGGGGGAGTCAATGAAACATGAACAATTGATTTCGTCATTACAGATAACAATTTTCATTTTGATGCAATAAAAAAATCAGTGAAATGCACTTCGTGCATGCAATTTCGTGGATGGAACTGAGAGAATTGGAATGTCACAGATTTATTTAATCTTGATCGATCTCGCTAAGGATTGATTTTGAAAGAATGTCTCAATAGATGTATTATGGAAAATTCAATGAACAGTTGATAAGAATATTATTTCGACTTACCTGACTTTGGCTTTTCACTTCGGAATTAAAACGTATGAAAAATAAAATAAGAAAATATGGAGAGATGTTGCAATATGTCCTCATTTATTTCAAGAATTGGTCTACACTCGGGAGAATAAAGGAATAAATAACAATAATTAATCCTATCTAAAATAAAAGAAACGATGTTCCGTTCCCAATACAAAAAACATCAATGACAGACTAATAAAATCCCTGATCTATTGCTTGACACCACCGAATAAGAAGTCCATGAAAGGCGCCCACGATAGATCCACGAAGAACACTACCAAGCTCTTAATGGGTCCAGGTAGTATGATCCCGGGTATCGGATCGAGAATACTCTCGACAAGATCAGAGACGTCGCTGGTGGTGGATACCCCAGTGCAGATGAATGAATCGGTGTCCAGGGTGCAGGGAAAAGCACCACCGAGGACACGTCCAATGGCACCGTTGGTGAGTTTCTGGCCGTAATTCCAGCCGTCCACACCCTTCTGAACTCCTTCGGACAGAGGTCCTCCGAGGAGAGGAATTTTCAGCAGGATCCCTTCGGTTTTTCCGACGATGCCGTCACCACCTCCATCGCTACCTCCATCGCTACTTCCATCGGTACCTCCGTCGCTACCTCCATCGCTACCTCCATCGCTACCAGTGCCTGCACCTCCTGTATGTCCTCCATTTCCTTCAGACCCTCCACCCTTTCCACCCTTTCCCCCCTTTCCGCCCTTTCCGCCCTTTCCACCCTTGGGTGATCCAGATTTTTCTTCACTACTGCTGCTACTACTGCTGCTATTATCTCTTCGTCGGCGCACCGCTGCAATAAAAATCATTGAGTACCCAAGTGGTAAAACGAGCTAAATGGAATTTTTTAAATAAGTTTAATATTGATTATCTCAAAATCAATGAATTGGCGATGAAATATCAAGTGACTTTATCTCAGGAATTTCAATGCGATTTTTCAAAAATCCTCTAGTACTTTCTTCTCAACTCGATACTCTTCGAGATGAATCGATTATTTAAAATAGTAAATTTGAATTATTTCACTTCACCACTTGATTACTGAATTATTCGGTAAAATGTCCTCAAAATCCAGAGGCAACTTACGCGCTGCCGCACTGGTGAGCTCGAGGAGCAGAACTAGCACCAGTATGACGACATATTTGTTATTCATCAACCTCATGATGTAGACTGCCCTAAACCGGAGCAACAGGCACAGTGAAAATGAAAAAAAGCTGTAGTACCTCCTTATATAAGATCGGTACGGTTAGCGCACTTGATTTGACTTCACCACCGATAATAGTCTGACTAAACATGGGTTTTTGTCAACTCGTACTACTTGAGGTAGGGGAGGAAGCAAGGAGAAATGGTAAGAAAATTACAGCCACTTGTTTTTTTCATGCACGCGGTATTCGATGGCTCAAATCGTTTGTCAATTTCTTTCCCTTGCGTGGCTTATCGCTTCACCTTGCAGGCGACTTTATCATTTTGCCACGAAGAAATAATGAAGGTGAACGTCAAACTCTGAAGGCTTTTAAGCCATTGGGGAAATTGTTTTAAAAATAAATAATTGTTCTCAAGAAATACCATGGTATTTTTCTCTCAATAATGGATTACCTATTGCAGTAGTAATTAAGCAATATGCTGGAAAAATTAATTAATTATAAATTTATGCTTTGATTATAAATCAGAGATAGAGGTAACTGGTAGTAAGTAGTCCTAAACTAGCGGACTGATGTAAGTTTTCACGGAATATCTCCGAATGTAAGGGAGATTGCGATTTTTTAATGGAGAGCTTATTTGGCGAGGAACTAGGAACTAGGTTTAGGGTGGATGTGATTTTCTTCTTTCAAATATCAAATATCAATGCTAATTTATTCGCAGGGCTGAACCACACGCAATCAATTCTACTAATAATTTGTCTCTTGTTGATCGTACTGAGTTAAATCAATTGTCTAATTGTTTTGCACTGTTGAGTCATTGATTGCATTACGTAACAATAAAGCGATTTCTTTTTAATGAAT
>NW_011887769.1:546924-550164 GCF_000806365.1 Fopius arisanus | reverse complement strand
TTCACTGTAGCACTCGCCTGTGGCATCTTCTGGGCTATGCAGATCTGTGTCTGCATCGGAGTACCTGACAAACAGCTCAGGGCGATTCTATCTAATTCAGAGAGCAGCATCTTCCCGGTCTGTAAGGAATCGTGAGAAGAATGTTGAGAGATTTCATGGAGATGCACGGAAAATTATGAATAAATTATCCGGGTTATGATATCCAAATTTTTGTTTTTTTTTTTTGCGAAACACCGACATAAACAAAAAAATTTGAATATTCCCAAAGAATCTATTTTGCGCAATCGTTCTTATATATCGATACAACGATTATCGCGATTATTTCCATCTTCAAACTTGATTAACAAGACACTAAAACAAATTGTTTAAGTCTTGCTCAGAGTATTTCATAACATTGTTTATTCAACTATCGTTTAAAAACTTATTTTTGAAAGAAAATTCAAAGGTAGTAGTTTGACAATCCCTTGACAACACAATTTGAAACCCAGATTGACAAATATTTTACAGTAACGAAATAAAATACAAACCAAAGATTACGTTCGTTGAATTACACATTTGGGCTTCAAATAGTAAAGTTATGAGGTAAAGATAAATTTAATAAATAACAGATTCGATAAATGCGGGTGTTACCGTAACGTGTGAAGCAATGTTGTTGACGACAGGATTCAGAGGCTCAATTGACTCCTCAACGCACTTGTCCAATTGTTTAAAAACTGTCATTGATGCATCACGAAGTTGCATTCTAGCTGGTTCATAGCACTGATCAGCATTCTTCCCTTCATTCTTGGCAGCTGCTATGTCATTCTTTAGAAAATGAGGAATGAAAGATTACAAAAAAAAATAAAAATCGGTCAATTTTCTCCAAGAAGTACGGAACAAAAGCAGAAAGTAAGCGGTTTTAACAAGAATTCGCTAGAATTATCAAAAAATGTCTTTGAACTCTTGAAAAAAAAATTAATTGAAATGAAAAATCAAAACATAATTAATGATTAATTACTCACTTTGATTTGTGCAAGAGCGTTATCAACAGCATTATTGACATTCTGCATCTCATTCATCTTCAAATTATTCAACTTGTATTTCGTTTGAAAAATTATATTGTTGCCATATCGTTCGATATCATTGGACGTTGATGTCACATCATTCTTCAAGCGAGTTATACCTGCGAAGAGATCTACGGCCTCACTCTGTTGTCATAAAAATGAAATTTATTAGAATAAGTTAATTACGCACTATTCAAAGGGAATAACTTACTAGTCCAACGCAGACTGCAATTGCAATTATCACGACACACTTCATGTTAAGATGACTTTTAAACTGAATCGCCAACTGTTGATCTACTCTTTTATATATCTTCCCACTCCAATTTTCCTCTGATAAGTGGAGTTAATGTTAATAAACTCGAAGCAGAACATCTACAGAAATAATCCTGGGAAACCCCGACGCCGTTCTGTAGAATTATGTTTATGCAATTATTATCACTAAATCAACATTATTATCTCGGGAACAGTCAATTAAAGACGTAAATATCAAAGAATTATTTTGACAGCTGATTGAATTTCCAATTTTTTTTACATATTTACGAAAATTAATAATTGTATCATTTTCAATATTGTAGCGACCCAATTTATTCAGGTATGTAATATAAATTACAATCAACTTTTACAATCTTATAAATTTTCTAGAGGTTTTCTAGAGGTTTGTTATTAATCTTGTCTGCAATGCATTTCTTAACGCGACCCTCAACGGTTAGCAGCTCCTCTCTGATGAGTGCTATGGGCTTCTGGAAGCAGTTGAAAACGTTTTGCACTGAATAATTGTACAGGCTTTGACCAACATCCACAAGTCTTCCAGAACTGCCCGCGTAGTTGTGGGAAACTGCTGACGTATACCAGGTGAGCCCTTCGTAGCATTTCTCTGCGTGGGACACTGGTAGTTTACTGTAGCTCTTCCTGAGTTGCTGAAGACCTTCGATCATTACGTATCCAGTCTGAAATGATAACACTTGCCCCGTACTAGTGCTGATAACGAGTGAATTAACACCATAATTCAATCAGGACGTGCTGAAATGGAGATTTGTCTCTTCGAGTATTCGGGGAATTTCTCTGAATGTAAGGTAGATAACTGAATTTTTAGCTGAATGTTTTTTGCAGAGCGGATTTAGAGCTACTAAAAGTTTTCTAATAAAACTTCGGGATCTCTCATAAATTCAGAGCTATTACTCCAAAAATTTACGACTTCTTATCTCTCCGATGATAAGTTTATGGGGTGAGGGAATTTACGAATTTACGAATTCACTCACATTCCCCTGGTTCTGGATGAATGCCGTGAATTCCATGGCGAAGTTCATTGTGTGCTTCATACAGAATTCGAAATCTGGAAATTTGTCGGTAATTATGCCATCCAGTTCTTGTTTTAGGCCCTCAACGCAAATGCTGGCGTTAACTCCATTTTTATCAGCTGCTGATTTCACCGCTATCTGTATTTGTTCAGGTATTGTCATGTAAATATTTGCTTGAGTTATCCAATTCTTGGAGACAACTCACCAATGATTCGTTGTACATTTGGTTGATCTTTATATCGAGGGACGTTTTCGTCCTCAAGTAGTCGGAGCTCAATTTCTCCCTCAGGGGCCCAACAAAATTATTTCCATAATCGCCTACTTTGTTCATCGCATCTTCCACGATTTTGATCAGATTGACGACGTCTTCTCCATGGACCTAGAAGGGATTCCGATAATGCAGTTTGATAAAGTCGTGTCAACGCAGGGAAACTTGAAGGAAATATGAGATTAATTTTGAAGGCCGCAGGGTATTCGGGGGATTGTTTTTCTCATCGCAATTTTAGTCCAATGGATGAGCAATTTTCGAAGCCTCAGGACATCTTCATGTATGGTTCTCAAATTTCTTAGCGATTTCATTCAATGAATTCATCTTTAAGATCCGGGTGGACCATCAATCAAACGTCATCTTTTGTTTAAATATGATAATTTTATCCCAAAATACATTCTAATTCGGGATCGAATTTGTGTTGCGGGAAGCACTTGAATGGACGTAAAAAAAAAAGAAAAAAAGATATTGTTTACAAGGGATCTATCAACTTTACTAAAAAATGATAAAAAATATGTTGCCTTCCATAATGTGACACATCGCCTTTGTGGTCGCAATTATATATCAGATATACAAACATCTATATATGACATATATAATGACCTACGTATTTTTTATTATTTTTTTTTTT